>NW_024067668.1:0-55196 GCF_009389715.1 Phoenix dactylifera | reverse complement strand
TTTTCTCCAGCATGGAATTTTCTTTCCTTAGCTGTTCCAGCTCAATTTCGTTTTTTTGTTAGTATTAGCCTCAGCCTGCTGCGAGGTTACTATATTCTTTTCTTTCCAGCTCCAATTTCTTTGTTCAGATCAGCTGCAGAATGACTGCTTCCATTTGATATTTTTTAGATCATCATTTTGATCTGCAGCTGAGATTCATCAGCCCTTAGCTGTTCTATTTTGACCTTGAAATCATCTATGATCTTCTCAGCCTTCTCTAGCTTGCTTTAGTCCGGATGTGGTATGGAATTCTCCTTTTTTGACGGTTGAACCCGGTCTTGACAAAAAGGTTTCCATTCAGATTTCCTTAAAAATTGAGTACTTCATATTGCTTGCTGGAGAACAGTGATTATAGCTGTAGAAGCTTTAATTTTTGAAGTTTTGATTTGAAAGATAGTAGTAATATAGGAGGGGACTGAACCAACACCATCTTAGGGGAAAATGTTCCTGAATTCAAAAGTTCATTAAGCTTCAATAATTTTTCTTACCATTTCTAATAATAATCTGTAATCTCAATATCATATGCCTGTAGTCTAACACCAAATTTCCCTTCACTGTTCTTATGAAATGATTATCGCTTAGAAATTTCAACTTAGTGGGATATGGTTCAGAATAATGCTAAATTACTTTTATTTCTGGAGTAATTTTTAGAAATCAGAGCATCTAACGGTTTCTTGGAAAAGAAGTCTGGTTTGACTAATCAGAGCACCTAACAGTTGTCCGAAAAAAAGGTGTACTGTAATTCAACATTAACTCATTGGACTTTTCTGATTTGATTAACAATTGGAAGTGGCTCTAAAGACTAGTTTCATTTACAAAAATTATTTTCTAAAATTACTGTTTGTTTAATTTCTTTTGGATAAAGACAGTAGGCTCTTGGGCATTATGATACTCATCTTTATGCCCAGTTCCATTTTCCTTTCAAAACATAATTGCATAACTTGTCGTGATGGGTTGCTATGTGTTATCATGAAATAGTATGCATTACTATGATTATTTTACCTACATGTTGTTTCAAATATTGCCTTGGTGCGGGTTGGTACATCTCGGTACACACCTCGGTACAATCTCAATACACTTTGATATGCCTCGATACACCTTAGTATGGGACGGGATGGTGTTTTCACCTACCTGAACTTGATTTTGTACCAATTCTCACCTAGTGCGGTATGGCACGCATTGTATGGACGATATCGCAGTCCATGACTTGCCTGCTCAATGAATTTATTATGTACAACATCAAACTTCAGCATAGAATTGCCAATATAACCACCATAAAGAATTGTGTAACGTAAAATATTCTAAAATTTGTGTAATAACTTTTCTGGCTTTTATTTTTCTTGTACTTTTCAAACTTTCAGATTTGTTTTTGATTTTTTTTTTTGACAAACTCTGATACTTTGAGAGCAACTGCAGAAATGACCAAAACTGCCAACACAATAACTCCACAGGCTTGGCCTCTGAAACAGAAACCGAGTTTTAAAGGCTTGGTCCATTCGGTAATGATCAAGTTTTGTTATTATTCAATTATCAATGATTGCCTGATCAGTCCTCTCTGAAGGTTGTTCTTATGATTGTCATTAATTTGAGGCAACCTATAGTGTTAACTATTAGATGGCAATTATTAATTCACTAGCTTGTCTTTATATTTACTTGAATTGCATATCTTTCTGAGGCTTATACTGGACTTTTAATCATCACCACATGATTATCCTTTTTTTCTTATGGTTCCCTTCATTTCTCTTGGGCCTTTGTGATAGATTGAGATTTATTCAATGGTAAAACTCTGCCCATTCATCTTGTTCCAGGAGGGACATAGATGTTTCAATGGCTTCAACAAGGAAATCGAGAAATGTGAACAAGCGCTTTGCGAAAGTGAATGATGAGTGGCTGGATAAAGATGCGACAATTGCGAACAAAAGTAAGACACGCGTAAGTATATGTGGCCTTGGCAAACTTCAATAGCTTCTTCTCTCGCAAATTCTATTTTGTTGGTCAGGTGAGACGCTGGTGTTAGCTCAATTTTTCATCTCTCTCATGGATGGATGGATTATGACATGGTTATAGAGCAGGATGTCACCTATGATAATTCCAGTTGTATGCTTTTGAAATCATCAAAGGAGATTTGGGATGCACTGAATGCTGCTGCTGCTAATTAGTACATAAAATAAGTGTTTGGGTTGCTTTTGAAATCTTCCAAGAAGATTGGGGATGCACTGAAAATGTTTGGTTCTGCTGAAAACAGACATAATATGAGTATTTGGGTTTGTCTTTACCGATTAAGACAGAGGTATTCCGTACCGATACCGGTACCCAATATAGGTGGTGTACTGACACTCGGTATGCTCAAAAAAAAAAATCCATTTTGTATCGTACGACACTGTGCTAGTGTAGCATTGGTACAGGGTCTGGTACTGAGACAGCGGACCTTGTGTTATACTCTATAAATTTTTATAGTTAATCTTTATCTTTGTATTATATTTACTCATTGTATAAATAGACTATCAAATGGATGCCTATCAGACTCTTGCTCTTAGATTTTTAGATATATGTGGGCATTAATGCCATTGCAGCTAAGTTATTTTGATTTAATGCAATGAAGTGTGCATATGCAATGTTTTTGATTTTTGTCTGTATAACTGAACTAGTAGTACAGATTTATTCTGTATCTGAACTAGCACATTACTTGTTATTATTTTTTTTCAAACTTCTGGTAATATGTCTATGCAGAAGAGGAAATTGTCCGACATGTTAGGCACTCAATGGAGCAAAGAAGAGCTTGAGCGTTTCTATGAAGCCTATCGAAAATATGGGAAGGACTGGAGAAAGGTTTGCCTATATTGTTTTCTGAACTTGCTTTGTTTTTGAGAAGGTTTCTTTGTGATATATGTTGTTTTACCCCAGTTCTGTAGTTATTGAACAAATGAATTGTTGCTATTTGATTTGTTGAAATGGATGTTATGTGGGATACTGGGGGTTCCTTTTCCTTTTCTCAAGTTATGAAGTATTAAAATCTCTGCATGTATTAATAATCTTCTAAACGTATTGACTCTTTTGGGTTACCAGGTGGCTGGTGCAGTACGTAATAGATCGTCAGACATGGTGGAAGCTCTTTACAATATGAATAGGGTAAAGTGTATTTTCTTGATGTGATATTTTATTCCTTGAATTTGTGCAACCTTTTCCTGATCCTATAATTAGGTTCTGCTTCTGAAATAAATGTTAACTAAAAAAAAACTTTGAAGTATGAAATTTTATTTACTGGCTTATCAGAAAACAGACATGCATATCAGAAATTTGAAGAGGAGAGGTAAAAAAAACACAGACATGCACCTACATTTTGAAGGGTGCAATTTGCCTGCACATACATCTGTTTGCTTGATTGTGCATGTTGTTCATAGATCTTTTAATAAACTTAGTTTAGATTAACCTTTATATTTACATGATGTTCACATTCTTCTCCATATAGACACATACATATATACAAGTACATTTATCACGTATAACAATCTGTCAATTATTCTGTTTCCTAAAATTTTTGCGAAACTACTGTAACTTCCTCTCTCCAAACTAATATAATCCTGACCAGGAAGAAATTATGATCCATACACTAATACCGAAACAAAATAGTAGATACCTTTTGATAGAAGTTGCATGTTATGATCAGTGGAGTTATCTTAACTGCTGCAATAATATATGGTTCAACACTTTTATACTGTTTCTTTCTTTTTTAATTAAGTTTTCCTTAAATGTATGTATGTGAGCTTTTGGTTCTATAAAGTTAATGGCTTTGGCTTCTTGATGTATCTATTTTTGGTATTTACTAACACTATCATGTAGTTTGCATGGAGTATCTTATCTATTGCCCTCTAGTTTTATGTTACTCTCTCGCTAGTTGTATCATTCTTGTTTGGTCACCATTCACCTTTAATGTTTTCCCTACATATACCATTATATGCTCTCAAATACCAGTACAAGCCATATTATTGTAACTTGTATTTCGATAGCTCATTTTTCCTTTTCCTAGTGAAGTTTTTTTTTTTTTTGTTGGATCAAGCGTTACCTTTAAACATGACAATCTGCACAAACAGCTTGATGACTTAAACCCTACTAACACTATCTTCAAGATGCTTCTGGGATTCTTGAAATTCAGATTGAACTGTTGCACAGGTCACAAGTTTTATGATTATGTAGTCCTGCAAACAATGAAAATTCTTCATATATCTCAGCTATGAACTTCAGAACACTGCAATAATGGCTAGTAGTCAGCTTTCGATGCACTAGATTCAAAGTTAATGATGAGCAAATGAGGCTAACCACATGATTATTGATTCTTCCACCCAAAGTTGTATTCTGAACAACCTTGAACCTTGAAATTTCCAGAAACGAGATCAAATTTTTTAGTTGATTTATTTCCGATAAGGTTGAAGTTATGATGAACCATGTTGCCATGGATATGCTGGTTGGAGTGTGTGTCTGTGTTGGATCCTTCTAATGCCTAAGAGTTTTTCTCGTGGCCTCGTTCCTAGTGTAATATTTACACCCACATCATGCTGTGTCAATGTGGGTACTTCAGGGTAAATCAGAGTGTGGCAGATAAGATAGAAGAACAGCTTAGAATTTTTTTTTCCAGTATTCCAGTTGACAACCTTATCTGATTGCCTTTGGGCTATGTGTCATGACTTGACCTATGGAATGGTTGAGCACTCTTTTCTTTGGCTAATAGAGGTACAGGATTCGATCACATGTATATTGTATCAGCATACCTTGCATACTACTGATTTATGTTTTTTTCCCAATAATTTTACTATAACCATTTTAGAGTACACTGTTGTTGTTTTACTCTCTTAATTTTTATAATGATGTCTTGAGAAAAAGCTGACCTTATAAGTCGTGTGTTTTCTTCATGACTATAACTGGTCACTATGCAATCTCAGGCATACTTATCCCTTCCAGAAGGAACAGCTACTGCAGCTGGATTAATCGCAATGATGACTGATCACTACAATATTCTGGTGAGATTGGATATTGAGTTTCATATTGATGTTACTGTTACTATATAGGCTTATTTGGTGCTCAATTGCTTTTTTTTTTTGGTACATACGGACATGCATGTATACACACATATGCACTCATATGTACATGTATTTGTGTATATATGTGTGGGTGTGTGCGTGTGTGCATGCATCAGTTGGATCATGGAGAGAGCACTATATCTGGAACCTTATGCATGCGTGCGAGCGAGCGACTTTATACATAGTGAAGTTGATAGTGTAAAGGTCACTATCTTTGAAACCTTGGGTAAAGCACCTGAGTAAATATTTCATGTACTTGGTGCCATAAAGGATGTGCCTGGTCCAAGTTTCCAACACAAAAGTGTAGTCTCTTTGTTTATATGGATTTATAATTCCATAACAATTATGCCTACAAAAGTGTCGTACATCTCCACCAGACTCGGAGGTTTTTATTTAAGTGCAACTGGCAAATCTCCTTTCGTAGTAAAAAATTGCTTTTGCTTTTAAACTTCATGAAGTCATTGGACTTGGTGAAATATAAACTAGACTGATGAAGGCAAGATTACTAAAAATAATTGACATTTTCAATAGACAAAATAATATGGATTTTAAATTTAAAAATTGGTTTTGTCTATATAATTACAAAACGTGTTAACAATGAAAATGTCTATATTTGTCAAAGCGCCTGTACTGATAAGCATTGCTGCCCATTGATAATGTAAAGTCCATACCCACTGCTGAACACTGTCAAAATTCCTGGGTTTGCTCTATGCCAGTAATCTAAAAAGTTGAGTTTAAATTATGGATGATAGATTAAATTACGTACCATAACCATAAACATCAAGCCTTGTTCGAACTAGTTGGGTTTGGTTTCATGGATCCTCATTTGCCAAATTTCATGCTTAAAACTATGTAATAGGTGGAAATCTTCTGCTTAAAACTTCTCATTACTACACAAGAACAAATTGTTGGAACTGTACCTCATAGAAGAAGAACACAGTTATGGTACTTAGACTTTAAAAGTCATATTATTGTTGATACACAACTTGAAATGGACTTCTAACAATAGATAAGGTGTTTCCATTAAAATGGCCACCCTATGTCCATTATTCTTCAGTCTGTAAATTCTTTTTAACATGCACTGGTCCCATAACCTGGAGAGCAATTTGAGTTTTCAAGGACCTCCTTATCATTCACAATTAAACATATTGAGTTGGATTGCAAAGATGTTTGCCATGGTTTTGACAAATTATTTCACCTCCCACTGATAAATCTTTAGTTATTTAGGGATATAAGTTTTGCAAAGTTAACAGTGTATTAGTTTCTATTGTTGTAAAAAAGGAAAAGAAATCTATAGGCTGGATGCTCTAAGGTGATATATGGTAATACAATCAGTATGACCTTGTTATCTGGATGCACTGAATGAAGTTTTGTATGATATTATTGCTTATTGTATAGTTGTTTCTTTTTATAATTTTCCAAATATCTAATGTTTGTGGCTGTTTAACTGGACAGCTATGGTATTGCTCGACTTATAAGATATATTCTATGCTACAACTGAATTGGTTCTTTCAGTGCTGCAATATGCTCTAAATATCTCATGGCTGTGCTTCTGAAATTTTCCACGGTCAACCTTAATTTTGATCTTGTTACTGTTTGGTTGGACAACTTGGCTGTTATCTGAAGCAAGGAACTATCAACTGACAGGAAGGGAGCGACAGTGGTCGTGAAAGCAATGATGTGTCTAGAACATCTCGCAAGACTCAAAAGCGTGGTCGGGGAAAATTTCGACTCATGTCAAAAGGTTCCGATGGTCCCTATCCTGATCTACTGCAGTATCAGTCAGGTCCAACATCAGGATGCCTGTCATTATTAAAGAAGAAGCGATCTGGAGGTAACTTTCAAGGTTTCAGCATAATGGCTCTGTAGAATTTTTCTGAATACCTTTATTGGAAGCATTGCTGCTTCATTTGACAATCCACCTGAGACTTAATATGGCCGAAAAGTTCGCTGCAAAGCATTTATATTTTAGAAGATCAGGAGATATAGATGCAGAAGATTGATCTTGTCATCTCCAAGTGCCTACTTATTTTAGTTTCAAGAAATCAACATTTAGACTTTCCAAGAACTTTTTTAATTCTTTATCACTATCAATTTGAGGTAGCAGCGGATGAAAGTAGAACTAAACAAAGGAAACATTTCTGGTTGCATTTATATAATTCTGAAGGATCTGAGTACAATACATTGATTCTTCCATGCCCATGATTTTCTTCTAGACATATGCGATGACCAGTCATCTAAGCAGTTGCATTTATAGATGCTTCAATTACATATTCACATGCACCAAGGATTAAGATATTGGTGTGAGTACCCTTGCTAGTCGGCTGTCAGCTTGGCATCATGAATTTCTTAGACATTTGCTTTGGCCAGTTATATGCATTTATAGATGCTTCAATCAAGCACACATGCACATGCACCAGGGTTTTAGATATCAGTGTGAGTACCTGTGCCAATCGGAAGTTGGCATGGCATGGCTATTCATGCCTGAACTTGTCTTACTTGGCTGAAGCATATTAGAAAACTTAAAAAATAAAAACATATTAAATATGCTTTAATAGGTGCAGTGCAGACTTGCTGGGTGCTGGTACTAATCCAGCAAGGTACATGTGGTTGGCACTCTAAACCAGTTAATGCCTGCACTTGTCTTACTTGGCTAAAGCAAAAACTAAAAGTACTTAAAAAGTGTTAAAATATGGATTTAACAGGTGCAGCGCAGATCCCTGCCGGGTGCTGATACTTACCCAGCATGGTATATGCTGGCTGGCACTTTTAACCATGACATGTGCACAAACATGCAGAAATACTGGTGTCAAATACTCCATTTTATATTTTATAACTCCCAGTTGTAATATCTAGAGCTGCAGTATCTGTTAAGTTGGCAGTGCGCCTATCATCATTCCCAACTGCCAAGTGCTGTTTATATTTATTTATGTAATTTTTGTTGAAATTAATATCTTTTAATTTTAGTCTTTGCTTTAAAATTTTCTATGACTTGCCTCGAAGGAAACTCTTCAGTTGCAGAGCTTCTGTGCATATAGCCAGATTGGTTTTTTCCGAAATTCTTGACATGGCTTATTGTTCGGGCTGTTGTTCAAGTACCCTCTTGTATAGCTTTATATCAAGGCTTCCGACTTTGATTGATAGTAGTGGTGAAATTATGTACATTATGATATTCTTATGTTTCATTTCACATTGTTCTTGTCATTATCATAATTTTAACCATTGCGCTTTATTCCTTTGCCTATAATTCTTGTTAGTTGCCACTATACTTCATCTGGTCTGGAAGCTTTTTTATTTATCAATGTTAGAATCTAATTCATTTCAGTTTATGTGAATGTCATGAGTCTCACTTAGTCAACCTCTGTTGTGGATGTTCTCATGCTTCTGATGTTTGTATACGTAAATACAGACACAAAATTTAATGTTCTATTTTTTCAGCTGAATAAAATTGAGTTCTTGAAACATTGCCAGATCTATTTCCAGGTAGCCGACCTCGTGCGGTTGGGAAAAGGACTCCCCGCATCCCTGTTTCAAATATGTACAGCAGAGACGACAGGGATAAAATACTTTCTCCAAATAAACAAGCATTGAAATCTGTTTCAAACACTGCTGATGATGAAGGTGCTCATGTGGCTGCATTGGCTTTAGCAGAGGCTTCTCAGAGAGGAGGCTCACCGCAGCTTTCTAGAACCCCTGGAAGAAGAGCTGATCACAGGAGATCTTCTCCTGCTAAGAGTGGTGAAAAAAAGGTGAGCATCTTAAGTTCTGGAGTTTATTTCTTCTGCCATAATGCTATAAATAATAAAAAATTCTCTTCCTAATACAAAATGTAGAACGAGTCGGAGATGGACAGCTCAAAGTTAGTTGGTGTTCAAATTGAGGGCGATTGTCATGAAGGCAGTTTAGGAAGTAGAGAAGCTGAGAATGGAGATTTTGTTAGAGATGTCACTCGTCTGATAGAAAATGACGGGGCTGCAGCAGTTGAAACTAGAAGGAAGGTGAAGAAACTTCAGGAAAAGAGAAAAAAAGCAGCAGCAGACATGGAAAATGATCAACTTGATGATGACAGGGAAGCATGCAGTGGTACTGAAGAAGGCATCAATATTAGAAAAGTTAAAGATGAAATTGACGGAGAGACTATGGAGGGTAAAACTGTAAGAGGATCCAAGAGTTCAAGGAAAAGAAGCCGCCAGCTATTTTTTGGAGGTACGTGTCAAATTTTGTGCTTTTTCTTAGGATTCTCAATATGATTAAAAGGTAGTTATCATTTCTTCTTTTGAATATTTTTATTTGTGGCTGTGACGACATTTTATTGTTTGTTCTTTATTTCTAGCTTAACAATGTACAAATTGGAATTGAATTCTTACTACCATCTTCTTTTATTTAACTGTGTTGCTTATTCCATGTACTATATGGTCAAGTGTCATATGACATTGAGCACATCTTTGATCCCTTTCTAGACAAATGAGCAAGATTGCGCCACCCCCCACCCCACACACACAAAAAAGGAAAAAGAACTTTCATAGTTCTGGTGATAGACAAATCTTTTATATTGAATATTCTAATCTTCTAAAATGAATTATTTGAATAATTTTTGGTTACTTATTCGGTATGTTGGTCATTGAAATATTTTCATGATTCTCAATTTTTCTCGTTTAGTTCTTTGTATGTGATTTTTACCTTTTGTTTCCTTTCCAGCTTGATAATATAATATATTCTATGGAATTGTGCATAATGCTAATTTTGTTTCCTTTCAAGCTTGACATTGAGAATATGTTAAATTGATTGGTGCATGATGCTATACAATTATGTTGTTTCACTTTCTTTTGGCACATGCCATCTTGTCTTGTTGTCTGTTACATCAAATGCCTACGAAATATTATTCTTGTTCACTGTTTTGTTCATGTAGATGAAAGCTCCGCCCTTGATGCTCTACAGACACTTGCAGATTTGTCTGTAAATATCTTGCTGCCTACCTCTACCGTTGAATCTGGTTAGTTTCCTGTTCATATGTCTCAGATTTTTTTTTGTATTTTTTAATTTTACTACTACTCTAGTATGATACATAACAAGTCATTGTTGTCAGAATTAGTGTTCATCCTTTTGTAGTTTGCAATGCTTTCTTTTTTCGTATTGAATTATTGAGTACTTCCTTTGGTTCCTTTTGTTTCCTTTTCAGAGATTAAGAATGCACATTCTCATGACCTTTCATTCTAGATCTTTTTTGAGAACTACTATTACCAAAAGTTAGTATGAAATTGTTGTTGGGATGTATTTACATTTGTAAAGTGGGTCATTGTTCATAATTGTTACATTACTAACATGTTCAGGAAACTTGTTTCAAGTGAATTAAACTTGTAAACCTCACTATTTGTGGATTGGAAATTGGATTCAATGTCTTTTGGTTTTTGAAGTTTGTATCAACTTAGATCTGAGCTGCTAAGAACATTTTACTGTCATTTATCTGTAAATATATGTATACAGAAAAACAGGAAGTTATGCCAGATAAGGTGAACGTAGATTGTTTATCATTATCAACATGCACAATAATCTTATTACATCCATGGTTTTAAATTTCAGATTTTCAGTCTAAACATGTCAAAATTTGACCTTGATTTTGGAGGTTTGGCAATTTCAGCCATTTGCAAAACCTATCTTGTCTAAGGCTAAAGGGCCAAAGGCCTTATTTTGCAGAACCTCTAGGAAGAACGTTGCATTTTTATCTCAACTAATAATTTTTGAGTTTGTTGCAAAGGCATGTTAAGTTCTAGTTTATTAGAAGTTTAAGGGCACTAAATTTTCTTAAGCATTTTATTGTATTAATTAATCATTTGAAATTCTACATACTGGGCATGATTTTGTCAGTCCTGCTTAAACTTTCATGCACATTACCGAAGAAGTTCTATAACTTGAAGTGGATTAATAAGGTATAAATTCTCAGTAAATAGAGTTTTATTTTTTGATGATGTCTAAGATTCTCTATTAGCCTGATATTTCCATGGTGGCTGGTTGAGGAGGTTATTTGTGGTATAGCATGGAAAAAATTTTCTCTCTTTCTAAAACTTTCTTGATGATGATTCTATGGGGTCTATAATGATCATTTTGTGTCTAAAGTAAATGTAGTTAATATTAATATAATCAAACATTTCTTGACTTTTATTAGTACTAGTGGATACAAAAGATAATTGCTCATTCCTCACTCTCTGTAGGACTCCTGATAAAACCTTTATCTTCCGTGCTGGTGCTTGCAGATGCACCCACATACTAATGCAACGAATGAGCGCATGCGCATGCGAGTGAGAGAGTTCATTCATCATATACAGATTGGAGTTTAGCTGCTCAATATCATTGCATATATAAAAGAACAAAAACCAAGACATGATCCTTTAATCATTTCTGGAGACAAGTCCTTTTAGTTAGTTTGACTAAATGATCTTGCTTCGACATGTCTGAGTACTGTACTTTTTTTTCCTTCAGAGGTTATCATGAACTGTTTAAAGGATTAATGTCTAATTTATGAAATTTGTCGATATTAGCCAAATGAATTTACTAGCACTGTGTTTTTTGTTTTTTAATTTCACCTTTCTGACCTTATCTACATGTTATTCATTTAAAAACTGATCTTCCGTTTTTCTAATATGTATGTCTTTCTCGTATGAATTCTAGAATCATCTTTCCAAGTTAAAGAAGAGAAAAGAAACATCAACACTGCTGAGGAGCCTAATATACCTGAATCAATGTCAACAACACATGAGAGAGATCAGGCCAAAGTTTCAGTGAAAAAGGAGACAGGGTATTCGACAAGTGTTGGTACTGATGCTGTTACCAGGAAAAGTGCTAAGCCTGCAAAGTGTTTACGTCATGATGTAAATGCCATTTCTGAAGTGAAGCAGCAAACTTGTGCATGCACCAGTAAGATGCAGAAAAAAAAACGGAAGTCTTCGACTGGAAAAGTAAGATTCTAATGCAACTGTTTTGATAAACATGATATTGCCATCTCATTTTTTGCACTTACCGTCATTTGTTCAGTGTATGAGATGTCTTTTTCAGGCAGGATATGAGCTGCCTTTGTTTTATGACTTCTACCTATTTATTTTTACCATTTGCAGGCTTCAAAAGGTGAATTTAATGGTGATTCTCAGAAATGTGAACCACAGAAGATAGAGGTGCCTTAATCTTTCTTCCTTTTTTTCCTCATAACTTGATTTCTTATTATGATGGCTAAAAAATGTTTCTGGAATAGTTTTAAAGACTCTGATTGACCTTTTTTTCTTTCTATTATAGTTGAATTTCAGCTGGCTATTTCTTGTCAAATGTACTATATGCAAATCGATACATTGATATTTAGCTTCTTTTAGTAAGTCTATATATTATATAATGCATGAAATAAACTCTATTATATCCCCCTTTTCTTGTACAATGAAAACGGGTTGTACCTTATTTTGTTAGTTAGCACCAATGTGAGGAGATAACTTTGATTCTGCCTGGTATGCATGAGCTCTTGGTCTTGTTTGTGTGTGTTTCATAATTGTTAGATTTGATTAGCCCTATGCTGTTCTCGTTGCCATTATTGATGACTTCTACTTATGGCCTTCTAGCAAGGCTTGTTCATGTGCAGTCTTTTTGTGAATAATAAGACTTAGCAATTTGAAATCCTAATGCAAAAAGAACCTTTATAAAAGAGGCTTCAATCATAAAGGGCGGCTCAGTGCACAAGGCTCTTGCCATTGTTTTGTCTAGGGATGCTCAAATTTACACAGCCTTACCTTTGCATGTGGAGAGGCTGCTTCTGTGTTTCGAACTTGCGACCATGGAGGAACGGTGCCATTGGGCCATGGTTCACCCTCAGGCTTCAATCATGACGTGGCATTTTTAAAGCTTCTTGGATAGCCTTTGTACCCTTCTTTCATGAAAAGGCTCAGATGTCTTGGTCGATGGTCTTGCTAGTGGTTGAAATTTTTTTGTGGACTTCTTAACCATCACAAGGTCCAAATTCACATGTGGTAAAGATGGGGAGTAGGAGGAACATTTTCCCCTTAATACTTTCTGCCTAATACATTCAAAAGAGGACATTAAATTATTTTTGCTAGTTTTGACTAAGAAGGTTAAAAATTGGAAAAAGAATCGATGATTAAAAAAAGAATAAACAACAGTATTAAGTAATTAAATGTCAGAAAGTGGTAGACATGAAGAGATGCACAACTCTTTGTGCTAATTTTGCTAAAGTAACCATACATGTATACTAGAACTTCTCAAAACTCAGGTCAATGGAGGCGTAATTAAGTATCACATATTCATGGTTAAGCGATTGCCATGGAGGCGTAATTAAGTATTACATATTATGTAGGTGCCAGCTAAACATTGGCACGGTAGAGGTATTGTGCCATATGATTCTAATACTTGACACACCCCATTGCAAAAAGATTCACAAATCTGTAAAAGGATTCACATTTGTCAAGGTTTATTCTATATTTATATTTTTTAATAAACTTATATTAATTATTATTGGTGAACATTATTTTTTAGTTTTGCTTTTATCTAGGATTACACCAGTCTTCCTTGATATATTTATCTATTGTTGTTAAAAATGTGCATTAAAATAATTTTAAGCAATTGTTGCTCAAGCTAACATTTCATAACTACGTTTAAGCATTAACCACAAAAATAAGCTCAAAATTGATATATATCTGGTTTGACTGATTAAAATAATACATTTAAGTTGATGCATCCCCCCCCCCCCCCCCCCCCCCCCCAGCAAAAAAGAAAAAAAAGGCACGCACACACAAAAACCAGAATATAAAAAAGAAGAACTTCATTTTCTAAAATTTTGATTCAAATTCTTCATGCCAATCTATTTTCATCTTTTCTGTTAGTTTTCTAGTTTTCTTTGTTTGCCTTATATTTATATTTCACTTTATTTACTATTTGCAATTTGAGAATAATTTATGCTGACTGTGTTTTTTCTTTCTCTGATGGAGTAATTGATAGATGAATTCCTTCTGAAAATAAGATGGCACGAAGTTCTAGTTATGGATTTCTATTAATATTTCTTCTGATGCACTTGTTTTCCAGGTCTCACCAGAAGAAGGGAAGAGATTGATTAGTAAAACTAGACGTGTTAGTCAAGTTAGTTCATCACCAAAGCAAGCAAAATTGGTTAAACCACAGGAGAACTCTTCTTCAAGTACTGATCTACTTAGACCAGTCACAGATTCAAACGAAACAATTGTACAGGCTTCTAGTACTTGTCCTGTTAGCTTGCTAACCAAAAGTAGAAGCCGCCGCAAGGTAGGTCTACAGAAAGCATGGAGATCGAAGGAGTTTAAGTCCAATGAGAATACTGTAGGCAATCGTCCTGATAAGTACTCACATCCTATCAACAGGGTGGTTGATCTCAAGGTTTGATATATTTTATCTTCTATGGTCCAAGTGTTACTCAGCTAGAAGTTTTTAACAAAGTCTGATGTTACTTCTTGCAGCAAAAACTTTCTCACAGCTTGTCTTCTCGAATGTTGCGTAGATGGTGTATGTTTGAATGGTTTTACAGTGCGATAGATTATCCTTGGTTTGCCAAAAGTGAGTTTGTAGAGTACCTAAATCATGTGAGATTGGGCCATGTGCCAAGGCTAACTCGTATCGAGTGGGGTGTCATACGAAGGTATTTTCATATTTCGTATTTATGTTTTATTGAGACTGTTTACCTAAATGCTTGTTTGTTCATTATCGCAGTTCTCTTGGAAAGCCACGTAGGTTGTCAAAACAGTTTTTGCAGGAAGAAAGAGAGAAGCTTGAGCAATATCGGGAATCAGTAAGGAAGCATTATGCTGAACTTCGAGCTGGTGTTAGAGAAGGACTCCCAACAGATCTGGCTCAGCCTTTATCAGTTGGGCAACGTGTTATCGCTTGTCATCCCAAAACAAGAGAAATTCATGATGGAAGTATTCTGACTGTTGACCGGAACCGGTGCAGAGTTCAATTTGATCGGCCTGAATTAGGGGTCGAGCTTGTGATGGTAATTGCGTTATAAAACAGCTGCTGCTTAGCTAATTAGTTTTGTTCTTTCTTATTGTTTTTGGAATCTTTGACCTTGTTATTTATATTTTTGAAATTACATCATTAAATTCCCTAATTCAAATTTATTGTTTTACAATTTGAGGACGAACTTGTAGCTGTGAGGAGACGAATATTTTATATAAGCATTTACTGATTTACATGCACAGATACATAGAGGCATACACAGTGTGCACACACATACATACATGCACGCAAGCATGCGCAATACATACATACATCTGTCCATGCATTTAGATACATCCTTGATTGGCACCTTAATCCTCTGTTTGGTATGAAGGACGGATTGGAGGATGGATGGATGGAGGAGGGAGCCGTCTATTTAGTGAAATATGGAAGGATGCATAGGAATGATTCCTTCCTTTATTTGGTGTAGAAGGAATGAAAGACAGGATGGATGATATGTATATGACATTTTTACTAACTACCCTTTAATAAAAGTATTATTATTATCAATTTATAACACTTATTTATACTAAAGGAGGACAATATATAAACTTATAGTTTTTATAATTTATAATTATATAAAAAATTATATAAATATTTAATTTAAATTTATTCTCGTTAAATAAATGATTTTATAAATTAGTTATATATGAATTAATTTATTTATATATTAATTATATAAATGGCTAATTAATTTATAATTTAATTAAAATAGTTAATCAATTTTATATAAATATTTAACCAAAAATAAGTGAATATAAATAGAAAAATAGAAGACAATTCTAATCTTTTGCTTATAATTATGGAAATTATGCACTAAAACTAAAATAATTAGTAATAAAATTTAATAGTATAGGGTTAATAGTATAGGTAAAACAAAAAAAATATAAATAAAATGAATGAAAAAGTGAAAGTGTTAGAGTTTTGTCAAAAATTAATGAGGGGCAATTTTGGCAATGTAGAATCTCACCTTCACATTTTCCATCCATCCTTCGATGCAAATTGGTGGGTCAGGATGGATGGGCAATCCCTCATTTTCATCCATCCTAACTTTTTTTTTGAATCAAATGGTGGATGGGGGCCATCCATCCTTCCAACCCTATATATCCTCCCTCTCATGAACCCAACGAAACACAGGGTAAGTCTTCCATTAATCTTCATATACAACTTTTTGTAGCTTATTCATTCCATTCTATCTTTTTAGCTTCTTTTTCATCACCAGATCTATTGTTTGTTCATCATCGGTCACTTTTATGTCAAATTCTTGGTGGGGATGTCCCTTAAGTTCAAGGGGATCGTATCTCTAAGATAAAGTAACTCCCTTAGCATTGATGGTTGGGTTATGGACTTATGGTATGGTAGACCTAGAGATGCAAATTGGGCTTGGCCAGCCAATGGCTGTTCAACCCAGCTTGTATTGTAAGTAGGTTGGGCTAATGTTTCTTTGGCTTGGCTGAGCTTGGGTCTCAAATTTGTGGCCCCATTTAAAACCGTGTTGAGCTTGGGCCACTGATTTATGAGCTTGATAGCCCCACTCACCCTGGCTCAAAATTCATATAGTATGTACATGTATTTTAGATACCCACACATACATATATATGCCTAAATATTACCTGTTTATAAGCAAATATTATCTGTTTTTTAAGTAAAGTCTATTAACTGTTTTAGGAACCAAAATGTATGTTTCTTGATTTTTATTCTTCGGTATGGTATGGCACATGTAGGCATGAGAAGACATGCTAGGGCTGGCCGCTGGCTGGTATGCCCCATGTCAGCGATGCTTGAACTCTTGGTGGAGAAAATCTTAATACTAAAATGGTAGTGCTCTTTTATTGAAGCAATTGGATTTTCTTGGGTTTCATAGTTTATTTTTGATCATTGTTGTTTACTATTCAAGTGCAATTTGATGCTTCTTTTTTTTGTTTTGTTTTGGATTCTAAGGGTTGGTTACCAAATGAATGTTTTTGCTGTTTATTGACAAAAGATTCAATGTGATTTGTGACTTCTGAATTTTATAGCAAGCTCCTGGATATTGTGTAATCACCAATACTATTTCCAGGATATCGACTGCATGCCACTGAACCCATTGGAAAATATTCCTGAAGCTCTTAGAAGACAGAATATTGTTGCGAATAAGTTTTGCACCAGCTTCTCAGATACAAAGCTAGATGATGGATCCAAGGAGTGGAAGATTGGAGGCTCCATGAAGTTTGCTCCAGCTGAGAGTTTGGAAATTACAAATGGGTCTTCTAATATTGCTTCTTCTAGTTATCCGATGCATACTTTAATGAAGCAGGCAAAGGTTTTTTGCTTTTCATTCTGTATCCTTTTCTGTTTTGAACAGTGATGGTTTGTAAAGGAGTATCCTAACGGGCGAACCTTTCTGACAGGGGGACACAATTGATGCCATTGTACAGGCTAAAGCTACTGTAAATGAAGTTGCAGTTGCTGCACAACAGGCAATGTACAGTCAGCCTTGTACATTGTCACAAATACAAGAAAGAGAAGCTGACATAAGAGTCCTTGCAGAGTTGTCGCGTGCCCTTGATAAAAAGGTAATGCTTGTTGGTAACAATTCCTTGTGGTGGGGTTTCTTACTGCAATATATCCTTCGCTACCAAAGTCCTAGGGAAAATTTATTGTTGACCCTAGAAATTTGCCATAAGGCTTGATGGTTATGATTCCGTGTATAACATTCTGTATACCATTATGTTATCTGCTTTTTTCATACTATAAAGCAGGAGATGTTATTGTCAAAGCCTTTTCCTGTTGAATTTGAGGTAAGTTATGGAGCAGAAAGCATACCTGTCAGTTGAGAAGGCTCCAAGGACTTGGCACATTTAATGACCAGTTCGATCTGGTGTCAACCTCTGGAAATGGGTGTGGTTTTCTAGGCCAATGCTAAGTTAGGCAAGAAAGGTGCTTGTTGTGAAACCTGCCAGTTGGTGGTAGAAAGGTTTTACTTAATGGTTGCAATTCAAGTTAATAAAACAAATAAGAGACTCTCCAAAATTCACCATAAAGAGCATTGATGTGGACATAAGCATAAAAAACATCTACATGTATTGTGGGCTTATGGGCTTATAATTCATGCACCCTATAAAATTCAAAATAGGGTTGCAAAACAGAAATCGGAACTGCTCAATACAATGTGCCAGTTTTAAAGTGTCTATGAACAAAATATTCACATCTTTTGCAGACATCTTGCCTATGAATCAATTCATCTTAAATTAAAAGTTCTAAACTTCTAATGGTTTGATACATCTTTCTGATTTTGGGATTAGTAAGGCATATGCCAGAATTCCCGGATATATATATATATATATATATATATATATATATATATATATATATATATATATATATATATATATATATATATATATATATATATATATATTTAAAATCGCTTTAAACCTTGTAGTTTATGTTCAATTTTATAAATTCGACATTGTAATTCCTCATTTTCAAATTTCCATGTTGCCCATTATATTGACTTGTATCAACATTGGGGTATGGTCTGGTTCAGCAAACTATGTGTAGATCTGGAGCATATGTGGTACAATACTAGTACATGAATAGTACAGGGTCATATCCTGAGATTTGGAACCTTGGTCTAGTGTCAAGTGTTGATAGTTTACTATCATTGTTTGTTGATTTAAAGTGTGAAGGAGTGTTATGAAGCTTATAGGTGTCCATGTGACTAGATACATCAAAAAGGCTAATTTTTAAAGTGTCTAGGTGACACTTCCTGTAAACGTTATGTTTGAAGGAATAAAATAACTGCATTCCAGCATAAACAGTTGTGCCATATTTACTTATTATTAACATATAATGAATTCATCTCTTGAACGTATCATTTTTACAAATTCATTTCTTACCACGGGTCTTCTCTTGTGTCCATGACTGCTCTAGTGATATCAATGGAAGCAGCTTAACTTGCTGATACAGGGATGCTTCCTACCTGGGCAATGGAGCAAAGTCCAATGGTTCCTGTGTATACAGGTCAAGTTGTGATTTGTGGGTCTAAAACATATTATTAGTGCTGTCCAGATAAAATAAGAGATCAACTCACAAGTGTTATGACCAAGGTCCGCCATACCGGAACCGGTCCCATACCGGTTTTTCAACAATAAACTATCGGTACCGGATTCCACGCTGATCCGGTACCGGTCCCAGGCCGGACCGGTACGTACCGGCCCGTACCGGCCGGTACGGACTGGTACGGCAGACCATGGCTATGACCTTTGTTTCTTATCATTATGCATTCATTCCTTAGGCATGTCTGACAGCTGTCCATGTAAACTGTTAGCCATTTGATGCCTGTTAAATTTCAGTTAGGCATGCACCCCTGTCCACAAACTCTCTTTTTGGTACCAGTTGAGAGAGCTTTTAATCAATGCAGATGATTCTACTTTGATATTTTGCCATTTATGTTTGTATCTAACCCTAAATATGTTGGACAGGATTTGTTGTTTGGTTGGGTAGTTTTTCACAATATTATAAGCTATTCTAGTGACATTTAAATTCAAAAGATCCTATCTAGTTTGTAAATGCTTCTTTTGGAATTTCATAACAATATACATTTGTAACAGCTGATTGCATATGATGTGTTTGCTAGATTTATATTGCAAAACATTTTTGTCCTTTAACTTACATCTGGTGCCTGTTGCTTGTGGTGGATTTCTTTCTGTTCTTATTGCTCATAAATCAGAAAGTGGTTATGAAGAAAATTTTAGGGATTCTTTAAGTTAAGACTACTGAAATTAGTGGAGATTGGTGAACTGCTACGCGTTAATGTTTTCTAGGAAGCTTTGCTGATGGAACTGAGGCACATGAATGAAGAAGTTTCTGGAAAGCAAAAGGATGGTGATGCCATTAAAGATTTGGAGCATTTTAGAAAGCAATATGCTATGGTGCTTGTGCAGCTAAGAGATGCCAATGATCAGGTAAGAATCATTCATGGACCTTATGCCACTCATGTTTTAATTGCACATTTTTCTTTTTCCTTAGATTTTTGTTGTCTATATTGCAAAGTCTTTAGGACCAAAAGCTATTGTCTTTTGTTTTCATTATTAGGTTGCTTCGGCCTTGCTCTCTTTGAGGCAGCGCAACACGTACCATGGGAATTCAACACATGCATGGGTTAGATCCATTGAGAATTCAGGGGGGGCTGCTGGACCTCCAGACTCTTGCAATCCATCAGCTTTTCTCAATCAGGATTCAGGATCTCATGTAGCTGAGATTGTTGAAAGTTCAAGGCGGAAAGCAAGAACGGTAGTTGATGCTGCTATGCAGGTGGTTTGACCATCATCATTTCTCTGTATCAGGTTTTTTATGTTTTTGTCTCTTATGTTGGTTCAGTGTTTGGAATTTCAGAATTCAGTGGTATTCTTAGTCTAACAAACGTAGAACCAATTATCAGTTCTTAGCCTGTTTTAGATGCTTGCTTTCTGGGAACAAGTTCTCTGTAGTTTGTCAAATTTATAGTTCCAAAGAATATCTAAGAGTATGCATTTGTCTTGATACACTTCTCAGGCTATGTGTGCTTTGAAAGAAGGAGAAGATGCTTTTGTTAAGATTGGAGAGGCTTTAGATTCTGCTAACAACCGCATTTCTGGACCTGTTTCTGGTGTATTTGGAGTAAGACGCAATCCTCCAGATCCAGGACATGGCATTTCAGCATATCAAGATCATACAACATCATGCATGTCTGAGGCAACAGTTCATGCTAGTCCAAAACCCCATATTTCTTCTGATTCAGAGATCCAACTTCCATCAGATCTGATTTCATCATGTGTCGCTACATTGCTCATGATACAGGTAAACTCTCTTGGAAATTATATTATTATTCAACACACACCCGTATAATCTGTGGTGGTTGTCATATGGCTGTATGTTTTAAAATTTTGAAGATTGGTATGTGAAACTCGTCCATCTCTAATCCCTTGTGCGACATAGAACTCTTGATCGGAACTCAGCTTGCCTGCGACTCTTGATCTTTTTAAAATTCTTATATTCTAACTTTCTAAGGCACATTCTAGTGCATAACTTGAAAGTTTACACCATAGGTTAAATGAAATAGCCTTTGAATCTCCCCTAAGGAGATATAACTTAACTGATACTAAAAAATTTCAATTACCCATTTTATTTGATCCAGCATATAGAAGTATTCTCATAACAAATTTTGTGAAGCCGTTGATAATCAATATCAAAATTCTCATTTCGTAAGAGCGATATTGTCGTAGCGATTTTTATTTGGTTATCGAGCCTGTTAGTACTAGAGCAATTTTTCTTTTGAATTCATTCAAAAAAGTTTTGTATATTCCAGTATGGGTGTTTGTGTGTATGTGTGTGTGTGTGTGTGTGTATATATGTTAAATGAGATCCAGAAGTGCAAAAACATTAATGCAGAGGGACATTGGTGTCTTTTTTCCCATTTATGGTCCGATATGAATATTTACAACTTAATTTAGACACCATAAAGCAGATATGCCTTTTCCTTTATCGTAAGGGTCCCAGCATGTATTTGATGATGAGCCAAAGAAAAAAGAGCATATAATTTTAAGATCCAATTCCAATTCAAGTCTGCATTAAGCATCAGTATTTTGGAAACTTTGGAGGGCTAACACATACGGCCACTTGGAAATGACTCGATATGATATTTGGAAGTTGGAAGTCTTGAACATTTCTGGACAAATTGACATATCCCTAAGGATCTAACTATTGCAACTATGCAATAATTATCTACTCTCTGTGTTAATATTACAAGTAGTTTATACATGGATTCTAGTATTGCTTGATTTCTCTCATTTGAGTGGGTCAATGCTCCTCGCTGTATATTATTGCCATTGCTATGTTAATATACGGGTTATTTTGTATACCTTTGTCTCCTAAAGTTTGTCATTGTTGTCGAACAGACCTGCACCGAGAGACAATACCCACCTGCCGAGATTGCACAGATTCTTGATTCTGCAGTCACAAGTCTTCAGCCATGTTGTCCACAGAACCTTCCAATTTACAGGGAGATAGAGACATGTATGGGCATAATTAAGAACCAAATGTTGGCACTGATACCAACTCCAAGCATCATACCTCCTGTAGAGGTACCCGTTGCGCAAAAATGAATCCGAAGCGTGTTTTGTTTCTCTTGTCAGGTTCATTTTTCCCGTCTTGTTTGTATCGTGATGAAATGATGATATGCTCTTTGTATCAGGAGATAAAGTGATATTCCATTAAGGCATGTACATAAATACAACTGTTGGTTATTTCTTCTGTCCAGCTTTTTATGCTCAACTTATGACATAAGGTTCTTTTTTTCCGTCTTGTTTGTACCGTGATGAAATGATGATATGCTCTTTGTATCAGGAGATCAAGTGATATTCCATTTGGCACGTACCTAAACACTCCCTGTTGGTTATTTCTTCTCTCCAACTTTTTATGCTCAACTCATGACATTTTCCACTTTGTTTAATGAGAGGCAAACAGAACTTTTTAATAGGGTGGCGCAGACGGACAAAAGGAGGTAAACTGCAGGTTTAGAATATAAAATTTTTGCACAGCTGGGCGTTATATTATTAGATAATTTTAAAAAATAATTCTTCTTTAAGAATATAATGTAGAATATAATGAAATCTTATTTTCACTCTATCAAGTCATGTCAAAAAATTGTAGTTCAATAAATAAAAGTTTTGCCGGCAAATATTGACTCTTTCATCTGTTCGGTCAGTTCGTGATGCCTGAGTTGAGATATTTTCCCATCCATACCGGTTGCTACATGATTTATGCAAAGAAACCAACAACTTACCGTAACACAATTGATCAAGTTGGCCTAAAAGTCGATTATCTTTATGCTAATTTGAATTCTTTTGATGGTCACCATAATAATCAATTTCTTGATTATTTTTCATCTGAACTGAACCCAGTACGAATCAATAGACTTGGAAAAGATTGAGGTACCTTGTAGATTTGCTCAAAATAATTTCTGATCTTGTATTAGTGTGCTGTTAATATTGATTACAAATACTTATATTGTTCTTTGCAATTCAAGTTCATTATTCCAAAGATTTTACTACGTTTCATAAGCCCCAAAGGGACTGGAGCATATTAGCGATCTTTGAATAGCTAAACTACAAATTCAGGAGCATTTGGTGCATAAGTGATGCACATTCAAAATTCTTTTAGAAAGAAATGTTTAAATTTATATAACTTAAATTTTAATTTTGCAGTCCATAATTAGATATGGTAGGCATGAATTGCTCTCTTTCCAGAATTTGTGTTGTTGTTTTCTTTTCCCCTTTTTTTTTTTGGCGTGTGTGAGAGGTGTGGGGTGTGGTTGTGGATGGTGAATAGCTAGAAGTGAAAATACTGAAAGATTTCCCCTTTAATGAACAGTATTATTTTCATGTTTAACCACTATCACTAGCCCAAAGAATGGTGTGCGGGTTACAGCTGCAATTAGGATTTTTCTATAGCTTCCTGAGCTCTCTTCTGGTGGGCTAAGCCACCTCACTTCTATTCTACTCTGTACAAAAAAAAAAGCTCAAATGACCCAAACATCTCTGCAGAGACTAAGAGAACCAGAAACATGGAAACAGCTACTACTCAAACATGGTTGGAAACATCCCCAGGGCCACCATTCATTTCTACTCCGCCTCCTCTGCTATACTCTGAAGGGTTGGTCTCCATGGCCGATTCCGATTCCAACGACCAGCATCGCTCTCTTCCGAGAGATGGCTTAGGAGCAGCTGGATCGGCAACCCTTCCATGTCGGCTCGCCATAACAATTCCTCCAACTGCTTCTTTGTAATCTTAATCTTCACCACCGAAGAAGAAACTGCTCGATTCTTCCCCTCCTGGCAGCAAAAGGGACTGTCGAACGCCATGTCGTCCATCTCTCCACCGTCGGACCTTTTTGCTCGTCGAAGGTTGAGGCAGTTCCCCATTCTCTTTTTCTTTTACCCTTCTCTCCTCTTCTTTCCTTCCTTCCTTCCTATGTTCTTCTCAACTTTCTCCTTGTTGGCAAAGATGAGGCACAGCCACTTTGATGCATTGTATTTATACACGGGAAGATAAGTTGAGGAGAGGGAGAGAGAGAGAGAGAGAGAGAGAGAGAGAGAGGAGTAGGTGATGGGGCTGCGTCTTAGGGAATGGGTCAGAGAGGTCAGCATCTGATGTTGGATTGCTTGAAAAATTTCCATAGCCACGTTGGAAAATGAGGGGAAGGACCCAGTCCGCACTTTGTAGTGTGGGAACCGGTCTATGATGACCTTGGCTTACGTTGTTGAAGACCAAGGGTGGCGTCTTGTCCGTTGGATGACTTGGATCGTAGGCTGTGTCAGTTCAAATCCATTTAAATGCAATTATAAATATTTGGATTCATTTTGTAGCAAACTAGAATCTTATCCAAAAAAAAAAATTATTAGAGTTACTTGGTATGTATACTCAAGATCTATTTAGTGCATTGCCGATATGAAATTGAATATATACCCGTATGATCCTCACATATACCATTCTTGTCTTGATGCATCCAATGGAATCGAAATATTGGGTATTCAAAAATTAAATGGGAGATGTTAGTTCTACATTCCTTGCACTTATTAATTTATTATTAACTACTTATAAATATTAATTCGTGGACTTTTATAATGAGAATATTGGGTATTCAAAAATTGAATGGGAGATGTTAGTTCTACATTCCTTGCACTTATTAATTTATTATTAACTACTTATAAATATTAATTCGTGGACTTTTATAATGTAGTCTCAGTATAGTTGGCGATATAAGCCTCAACTTAATCAGTAGTGCTGTAGGCTTCTTTGTAAATATGTTTCATTTCAAAAGAAAGCAGAGAACCCAGTATTCACGGGCAATCTATCCCTCCCAAGAGGCTATTATTTGATGGACCATATAAGAATATGAGAGGCGGCGTTAACAAAATTGCTTCAGTAACTCAAAATGCGACTCAAAAAAGCTATTCAGCTGACTACAGTAAAGAAAAACCACTCAAGAGAATACTCCTTTTTGAGGCATTTTTCGCATCATTACGGTCAAAGCATCTCCCCCGTTCTTGTAGGGTCCATCAAACAAAAGTTTATCCAACATTTCCATGAGACAAGACACCAAGCATATAGAGTCTTCAACCACGTAAGCCGAGGTCATCATAGACCCATTCCTCCTCTAAATTAAAGTGCTGACCGGGTCGACGAGCGCTTTAGTAACTCAAAAATCCATGCAAGTGGGGGAAGACATCGCGGTCTCCGTTTGAATGCATCCTGCTTCGAGGGAATTTTCCACTCGGGGTAGGCTTGACTTGAGAACAAACTTCCATGCCAGCCTATGATAAAAGCGAGCATCCAACCTTGAGCTTTCGCGAACTGTGAGAATAACACCAGAAGAGTCGAACGGCTAATGCGCAAGTCTTTTGTTGAAATTTATAGCTTTGAAACTTCACTGACCGGAAAAAAATAAGAGCTTTTATCCGTCGTTTTATGGCTTGGTTTGCATACTGGACCAACGAAAACCTCCTTTTTCTTTCCTTTTGAATGAGACCAAGGAAAGCTTCAACGTAAACTGTTTGCAAATTTTTTATGCAGCTAAGACGGATGTTTTATTGTACAAAACGATTTGCATGTGCTGCTTGTTTGAAAAAGAGTGGGAAATGGCTTCACCGTAGAGCAATAGGCGGCTGTAAATCTATCTTTCAAATAATTATTGCCTCCCTCTAGTTTGCAATAGGGATAACCACAGCAATATTGTTTTCAGGATACAAGACTGCTCTGTTTCGAATTATGGATTGCAAAAAACTGAAATTCGAACTGAACTAGAGATCAAAGTAACAGCAAATAGATAGAAAATAATGATAATATTTCTCATGTTTTGAATGAGAAGGGTGTCTTTTATGGAGTGTGAAAGGTTGTGAAAACTACCTGGCACCTCTTGGAGTGAAACTGCATTTATGCAGTTATAGTTGTAACTGTCTTTCACCTATTGCCGCACGGCCCGCACCCAACTGGTAGTATATTCATTTCAAGCAAATCTTATTTTAAAATAATAAAAATCCAACACTGGTGGGGGCACCAACATCATGTTATTACCATTTAATGAATCGCAGATGGTTGTTTTCAGAACAAATGCTGCACTCGGCTACTTACCGATCAGCCTTATCGGCTTAACATGCTTTAATTCGATCATGGGACCCTGTTTTTTCAAAAAAAATTTTCTTAAGTATGGTCTTGCAAGCAACAACTTCTTTTTTAAATTCTGTATTTTTATATTCTACTTCTAAATATATTATTCTCCTAGTTTTGAAATAATAAATCTCTGTTTTTTTTAGAGGCTGTTTGGAAGGGGAGACCACTAATCCCCGGATAACTTACGATCAGCATTATTTTCCATTTGAAGATGATGAAAGAACGGCTTGCTTGGTCCTTTGAGGGAGGCTTTCGGTTAGAATATCCATATCCACTAACGAGGATGGTACAAAAATTCATATTCATATTTATTTTAAAAAAACCAAAAATATAAATATAAATATGAATATAACGTATAAGTTGAATAATTAATCTTTATAATAGATATAAGTAAGTGGATAATCAATCAAATTAATAGCATGTTAATATGATTATTTATTTTTTTAAAATTTTATGAGTGTTATATAAAATAAAATAAAATTATAAAAAAATCGAATATTCAGATATGGATCGGATGATTGTCTATTTATATTCACAACCTTTTTTTTAATAAATATAAATATTAGTCGAATACTCAAATTTATATTTATATTTTAATAATTGTAAATATATAATTAAATCTAAATGGATATTATTCAATTCAGATGTGTTTAAAATATAGGAGTTTAAAAGGCGGACGGTCACTCCGGGTTCTGTGCTCGTGCCAGATCGCGGAAAAGTAAAAGATACAAAGGATGAGGGACGTCTGATGCAGACGTCCAAAGAAAAACTCTAGGATGCCGGACAACAAAGGAGGCGACCCAGTTTGCTTTCTTGTTCGTCTTCCTAAACATGTGTCCAATCTGAACATCACCCATCAACTGGGTTATCCTACGGGTCTTCCAGATGAGGGGATGACCATCTCCAAACCAATTCGCCCTTCGGAGCCGGTCGATAACCATAGATGAGTCTTCTTCGAGGCAGACCCGCTCCACACCCAGTACCTCCCACACATAAGATATACCCTTCCAAGCAATCCGCAGTTTTGCTCCAACCACTATAAGTTCTGGCATACGCTGCTCTCCTGCTGTAATCATCCTACCAGGGTCGTTCGGAGTGCTTTGAGAGCTGTTCCCAGATCTAAAATTCTTTCGCGCAAAAGATGCAAACCGGACCCGTTCATTAATCGACCAACTTCGAACAGGATCTAGTGATCTTAGCCGTTACAGCAATAACCGATTGGAGCAATCGAGGTGGGGCCCACGCCACTGCCAGTACTTCCCCACGCGCCCACCCTCCTCCTCACGCCATTTCGTCGCCTAGCGGCTGTTTGTGCTGACGTGGCGCATCGACAGCGTAGAATCTCCGATGGTTCTTGCAGCGACCTCGGGAGCCGCTCCCCTCCCCACCTTGGATCCCTTTCCCTCGGATACCGAATTCAAGAACAGCATACAGCCTTATCCACTAATGATGTCTAGACAGGTACCAGTACTTTTGTTTCCAACACGGTACCACGACGCCCCTGGCCAGGTCCAGGTCAGCAAAACTTGACTTCTAGCCGTTGGGTCAGATTCGTGTCCAAAGATCTCCCAACCAATCATATCATAACATGTAAAATTATTTTTAAAAATATAAAGTATTTTTAAAAATAAAATAAAACATGAGATACTTAAGAGATTATTTTTAAACTTGGATTATCATGTAATACTTACTTAGAGATATATTTTTCATATTTATGTTGCTTGCAAAATCTTTAATTAAGCATATTTATTATGATTTATGCCTTTGCTTTAAATTGTTAAATATAAATTTATTGCATTTCTTTAAGCCACTTGGACTGCCGAAGCTTGTACTTGGAATAATTTTTTGTTTCAAATATGTATACAATTAAATAAGATATAATAAACATAATGGCTTTAAGTTTGGAGTAACAACTAGCAAAAGCTTGTCAATTAATAAAGAAATCGAGCATAACCATACAATTATAATAAAAAATATAAATATATTATAATTATTATATATTGATAATTAAAAATATATATTTATATTTGTATTAAGAGTGTCAACTAGTTTAGTTGATAAACTCACTGGATGTTAGATACCACCATACTAATATCTTAAACCAAAAAATAATTTCAAATTGTATTCATATTTATATTTATGTACACCGGCAAACAAGTACGTGGAATGCATATTTAAAGAAATTTAAAAATATATGCAAGACATAATTATAGATAGATCTCCATCTAAAAAATTTTAAATCCCCCTAATATCTGATATTTTTCATTTTTTTATTATTATCTAAAATAGAACTTTGTTGTTAAAATTTAAAATTTCTGCATTAATCAGATGAGGAGGCTGTTAGGAAGAGTGCTCCATTAGAATTTTAAATCAGAGAGAAGTTTCCTTAAAAGCTTAAATAACACACATCAAAAACTCCCATTACAACCCTTTTAAGAAATTATTTTCTATTAATTATTTTTAAGTCCAACCTAATGAACATATCAGCTTAAACCATATTTTTCATTAAAAATAGGTTTTCGAACCAAATCCATAGTTTCTAAATACATGCAACCAAGAAATCGGCATCCAGCTTTGTTTGGTACCTGCTCTGATTCCAGCGCGCCCTCTCCAGAGCCCAAATCATCCAAATCCCTAATTTGCAAGCGCGCACCGTCGTGTATTTTTGGAAACAATTCTAAGATTCTCTTGCATTTTCCATCTCACCCAATCCGAGTACGTCTCCAGCCCTCCATGCTGCTACCGTTTACACACGCGCAGTCTCTCTCTCTCCCCCGCTCTTGTATAATGCTGTCGGAGTGACGCCGTAGAAGATAGACTATGACGAGTTTCGCCGGCGGCGGCTTCCTCCCAGCGAGGAACCGGGCGATGCTCTCCCCCAAAACCCTGGCCTCGCCGCCGGACTCCGAACTCCATCCCACCAGGAAGCCCCGCCCATGCCGGCGAGTCAGCAACGCGGCATTTCCTTCGGCTGCCGGATCCCGCCCAAGGAAGGGCGGCGCCGGCTTAGGTGGTCGGAGAAGTGGTCCCTCCACTCCCCTCCTCCGGTGGAAGTTCGACGACGCGGATCATTCCACCAAGCCCCTGCAGGAATCCTCCGGGAAGCCCCGCCGGAGGGCTAAGACTGCTGCCGGAGCGGCACCGCCCGTCTCGGTGAGGAAGATCGCTGCCGGGATCTGGCATTTGTGGCCTCCTCAAGTTAGCGGCGGCGGTGGCGGAGGGGAAACAAGGCGAGCTCGGGTAGCACTTGAGGTAGGAAACTCCGAGATCTGTTCCTTTTTGAACTCCTCCTCTTTCTAGGGTTTCTTTTTTTTCAAAAGAAAGTTGGCGTTTTTATCACACACTCGGTTCAAAATCGACTTTTTTTTTACTTCGCTTGAAATTTGAAAAAATTCCTTTCAGACTCCCAGGAAAAAAACAAGTAGTTGTCTCCTTATTTTTTTGTGCACCGAATGGAATTTGACAGAAAAATGCTTAGCTTGTTAGCCAATGGCCCATTTGATGTTGCTTTTGTTTTCTGTTTCTGGTTTCAAGAAACCCAAGAAATAAAATAAGCTAGACTAAATAACATGCGTGATGAAACCCTTTTGTTTGCTGTAATTGTTTGTAAAATCTTCAGAACTTCAGAAAAGATTGAAAGAAAAAGCAAGGGCTAACAGAAGTTTTAATGCAAATGCTATCTTCGACATCAACCTCCATGCGGCATTTCACTAATTTGCTGAGAAATAAATACACTAAAAACAAGGACAATGACAAACAGGCCCTAAATGCGTGAAATCTCTAACCTGTGAAGTTTATTTTCTATAAAGGGGATCTGTTCTTCTCAGCCACCCAACAAAAAACAAAAAATGGGTTGATTTGTTCTTAATTTTGTGCCATTGGACCAACCTGGACGGCTGGTTATCTTATACATACATTCAGTTGCATCAATTCTAGAAATCTGAAATCTGAACAGTTGTCAGAATCTTATCGATTGATAGTGGATGGAATTTTACATGCACATTTCAATTGCATTAAATTCTAACACAAGGTAATTACAAATCTCTGATCCATTCGAATCAAGCAGAGTCTTGGTCATCACTCTGATGACATCAAAGATCAACTGGGACTTCATGCGGCCCTACCAGTTGTTCTTGACAGTTGGTTGCAGTGTTGGTGGTCCATATATTGACACTTTCTTCAGCCTTCAAGGATGGTCTAAATGTTGGTCGTTTATTGTTTGGGTGTTTCTTGCATGCAGCCTGTTCCTGGCCATCTGCAAGTCTCATCACTTTGTAAACCAGATAGCACAAATCTCCATACTACTGCGAAGAATGAGTTGATGAGTCCTATTTCGGTATTGGATCTGAAGAATGGCGATACGAACAAGGTAATCCTAATTTCATGTTAAGACATTGAAACTGATTATATTTGTTAGTTGCATCTGACCCTTTTGATCATATTTTTATTTAGCTCAAACCTTCTGCTGCGTTGCCTAGCTCTGCTATGGAGAGGGCAACTAAATGGGATCCTGGGAGCTCAAAAGCATCAGATGAGCTCTATCGGTTCTGTGGTCACTTGAATCTACTTGAAGGCAATCAGGTGACTGCAGTTTCCGTTGTTTCTACTCTCCGGGCAGAGCTTAAGCAGGCTTATGACCGCATTAGTGAGCTTGAGACAGAACGACAATCAGCGAAGAAAAAACTTGATCATTTCTTGAGCAAGCTTGCAGAGGAGAAGGCATTGTGGAGGAGCCGAGAGCATGAGAAAGCCCGGGCTATAATTGATGGCATGAAGGATGACTTCAACAGAGAGAAGAAAAACCGGCAGCGGATGGAGATTGTGAATTCCAGGCTGGTCGATGAACTTGCAGAGGCTAAGTTATCTGTGAAACGACTCTTGCAAGACTATGAGAAGGAACGGAAGGCTCGTGAGCTCATAGAAGAGATTTGCAATGAACTGGCAAAAGAGATCGAAGAGGGCAGAGCTGAGGTTGAAGCCATGAAGAGAGAATCCATGAGGATCCGAGAGGAAGTGGAAGAGGAGAGGAGGATGCTACAGATGGCTGAGGTATGGCGAGAGGAGAGGGTTCAGATGAAGCTCATAGATGCAAAGATCACTCTGGAAGATAAGTATTCACAGTTGAGCAAGCTACAAAAGGATATAGAGGCTTTCCTGAAAGCACAAAATGCTGCAAACTCAGACAATGCAGCGATAGAAGCTGCGGCTTCGCTCCAAATAAAAGCCAACTCAGTTATGCTCCAAGAGATCAAGGGGTTCACTTTCCACCCTCCACTTGCCTCGGAGGACATCCGTTCAGTCTTCGAAGAGCACCATCCGAGAGAAGAAATCAATGAAAGAGAGATAGTACCATGCTCTGGATATGGGCCGAGCAGCCATGCCTCCAAAATCCACATGGCGAATGCTGAGACTGATGTGTTCTTAGAAAAAGCAACTATGCAATGCGCAAATGGAGCAATAGATACAAATGGTGGTAAGGAAGATGATAGTGGTTGGGAAACACTGAGTCATGATGAGGAGCAGAGTTTAAGAAATTCACCAGAAGGGAGTGTTCCATCGGTCAAAGGGATTTATGAAGAAAGTAATGCATCATCCAGTGGAACAGAATGGGAGGAGAATGGCGTTGATGGCGAGCTAAATAATGAAATCGGTGATGTTCAAAACAGAAGACATCCAAGAAAAAATGTATCCTCCATATCCAGGCTATGGAGATCCTCATGTCCAAACAACGGTGAAAATTGCAAGATGATACCAGTTGAATTAACAAATGGAAGGCTGTCGAATGGAAAGAACTCCAATGGAACCTTTTCTCCCAACAGGGGATCAGGTGAGGTAGGTCTTAGCCCACCAAGCATGGGTCACTGGAGCTCCCCTGACTCCCCGAATCCTCATTTATCTCGAAGGATGAAAGGATGTATTGAATGGCCACGAGGTGCGCACAAGCATAGCTTGAAGGTGAAGCTTTTGGAGGCAAGGATGGAGAGCCAAAAGATTCAGCTGCGGCATGTCCTTCAACAAAAAATTTAGCGTCACCATTACTCTGGAATCTATGAATCCAACTTATGGGGTGACACCTGATCATCAGAGACCGGATTCAAGCAACAAAGAACATATCTTTTCTTCACTGAGGCAGACTTTATCGACATTGCTGGGGTCTCTGAAGACATTGTCTGCCTTGTGGGCTGGCTACATTTACTTTTGCTACCATGTTTTATGCTGATGCGATGCCTTTGATTCTCTGGTGAGAGTCCCTTGGCTCCATCAACTGCAACTTTGTAGTGTAACCTTACTGCATTAGGCAGCTAATATGGAGTTTTGTTGAATTATAGCATGTTGTATATGTTGTTAAAGTATAAAAATTAGATTTGGGATCAGTACTTTTAATGCATTAACACCTTTGACCAGTTAAGCTGTGTTGGATCTTTTTAGTGATGACATGTCATGGTGGCCGGAAAATTTGTTGATCGACTTTGGGCCAACAAATTTTACAAGAAGTTTTTAGTAGAACATTTGTTGTCATGGTGGCTGGGAGTGAATTATGCCTATTACCCCTGAAAAATATTCTACAAGAAGTTTGATACTAATCTGGATAGCTTTCTCGACCCCTTTTCGTAATTTGCCATTTATTGATCATCAAACTAATGAGATAGCGAAGACATGTAAGCCAAACCAGAGGTCAACTTTATATCATAGAAAGGAAATAAATCAAGAGACCAAGGCAGATGATAGAAAATGGAAGGAAGTTTACGCCTCTCTAGGTTCTCTAAAATAGACGCTAGAATTGAATCACATTCTTTCAGAATTGAATTTCTTCAAATAAATGAATGGTGATTCCACTGTTAAATGGATGGTAATTCTTACAAGAGTGCGAATAAATGAATTTTTAGTATAAACTAATAGCAACAATTATAATATAGATGACGGAATAATATACTTAACATAAGTCAACTAGTGACACTTATGGTATAAAATTTAGACAAATAATTTAATGAATATTTAAGTTTCAAAATATTATTTTATTGGGAACGAAATTTAATACAAAGTAAATTGCACTGTAATTTTATAATACTTGCTACTTAAAAATTATGTATGTATGTGTGTCTCTATATATATATATTAGCAGATGAGCATCATGAAATTCATGCAGGAGAAAAATATAAATTAAAAAAAAAACTAAATCATATTAAATATAAGAATAAATAAAATAAGTATTACAAACTTTATTAAGAATCAAAATAATAAATAATATAAAAAATAATAGCATGCCTAATTAAAATACCAAAATAATAAAATAAGAAAGAAATATGGTAACTAGAATATAAAATATGAATAAAAATAAAAATAACAAAGTTTTAAAATATAGAAAAGTAAATTATACATAGTAAGAGAAATAGAAATTTAAAATTGTACATATAATTAAGATATATACCTACATTATTAAATTATATGGGTTCCAAATTTGGATTGAAAAGATGAAATATATAAATAATAAATAACCAAAGGCTCGTTTCATATTGCTTTTATTTCGTACTTTTACTTTTAAAATAAAATTATAGAAATTGATACAAAAATTATGCTTTTTTTAGTTATTTTTGTTATCGATTTTTTAAGTACGTTATTCTAAAAAATTGAAATAAGAAATTCTTACTTTTAGTATTTTCTAAAATAAGAAACTAATTTTCTTTAACCATCACCATTGTTTTGTTGGGGGGGGGGCCCTTGAATTTAGTCCCACATCGGCTAGTAGCGGAAAGGTTCTGTGCCTTAAATGGGGGTGGAAATCCTTTCCTCTCGAGGACCCTTTCGTGGGACAAAACCGTGAGGGCACCAGTCTCCCCCCGTCTGCGCTGGACGCGCGGGCCGGAGCGCTAGCTTAATGTGGGCTATGCTGTTGTGTGAGGCTCCGGCCAAAGGCCGTCCCCGCAACAGATGGCGTGTCAGGTAGGGGCGCCTCCTCTCTCCATTGACTACCCCTCAGGTTGTCTGGGGGGCTGTCGCGGAAAGGTTCTGTGCCTTAAATGGGAGGTGGAAATCCTTTCCTCTCGAGGGCTCTTTTGTGGGACAAAACCGTGAGGGCACCAGTCTCCCTCCGTCTGCGCTGGACGCGCGGGCCAGAGCGCCCAAAGCGGACAATACCTTGGAAGGAATACAGTTCTTTTTCTCTGCTAGCTTAATATGGGCTATGCTGTTGTGTGAGGCTCCGGCCAAAGGCCGTCCCCACAACAATCATCAATACTGCTTTTAGCTTGATCCCCGCCGCCCTTGCCACTACAATTGCTGCCTCCACGACCGCCATACTATTGCTTCTAGTGTTGCTGCTTTCGTCATATCGCTGACGCCTCCGCAATCACCACTACTGTTGTAGTTGCTGGCCCTCTTATCACTATTTCGATTATATAATTGTCATCGTCATCGACTCTACTATATCGTTGGTGTCACCACCGTCATAGCCTCTATTACACCACCATCCCCATCCTGCTACCGAGCCTTGCCATAAGGACTACTACCACCTCCATTACTATTACCGCTGCCTTTATTATCATAATCATATTAATAATTGACAATACCAAACATATTTATAATTTTAAAAATTTAAAAAATAAAACTTCTATTTTTATAAAATAAAAAAAAATGATGCCAAACGGCACAAAACCAACCCATGTTTAACCTCCACGGTATTGTCGAGCCGAACTAAATGTTAAGCAGTCAATGCCGACGCTGCTAACCCGAAGGCAGCCGTCCTTGACAAAACTTATTGAACAATAATGCTATGGTGTTCAATCTACAGTACAATTCAGATCACATCGTATTTTTTTTTGGTTGGCACTACTCACATAGTTTTAGGTTATAGGGGATTCGAGCAATAAGGTTATACGGGAACGGAGTTCATTTTGAGTTGCAGCCCACTCACAAGTCTTCAACATAAATACAAATTGAAATTTAATTTGGTCAGCAATTTTCAACCCAATCCATCTCCAAGGCAGGTACACAAACACTGGCAAGCCCGTACCAAACTGTCATTAGCTCAACCCCAGTTGCACCCGTGATAGAATGTAAAAATTGAAGCATTGTCGACATGCTTCTACTAATGGAGATCCATGGGGCAGCAAGGCATTGCAAACAATCAAATCTTCTAATATAAATAGGTCTGTTCACCATGAAAATGCTATATGCTGTAACCAAAACATCCAGCAACTCTTTTATTTATGCACTGCATTTCTGAAACATTATTGATTCTCGAATCAAACACATTAGACTTAATTCACAATTAGTAGAGCAAAATGATTCATTTTAACCAAAACCAAACTACAACCAACTCCCTGTCACCTGTTATCAAACATGGAATGCTTGCCGCACTATTTTGTTTTCTTTTGTCCCGTAAAGAAGCTTCCAACAAAGACCAGATGACTTCTAATTATTACAATGACAAACTCAATCTAATGAATTCAACCATACAACCTTTCTTTCCTCTGGCCCAAATAAGAGATCACAGGAATGAAATGAATGGGCAGGAATCAGTTACAGAGACTGGTTTTTATATAAAAGTTCCATACTTTACTGATACTCCTGAAAATTAAAGTGACCTGTAGCTTGGGCATGTTCAACAGCCTCCTGCATGTCAAAATGAACACAAGGTTCAGACATCAAAATGAAAAAGAAGAGAGAAAGGGTGATGAATCTCTGAAAGAAATAGTAACCTGTTGACCAACAACACCAATTTGGCACACCCCGCAACGCAAGGTGAAATTGGCAGTGTCTGTATAATTCCTCATCCTGAAATATAGCAAAATTGGCAAAATTACAAATTATTTCACTAAATATTTATAGTTCATAAAATTTTAAAGATAATGAAGTAACCCTAGAAATGTCAATGTTCAAAACTTCGAAAGTTTAGCATTCAACCACCAAAATGAGCAAGAAAAACACTCGGTTTAACATTCAAAGTGTCGCCGAAAAGTCAAACCAAGAGACACAGTTATAGGAATTACATTACTCATTGCTGTAAAATAACAAATGCTCATTTTCCTGCTCTATGGCTGCCCGTATGTTTCTGTTAATCTTTTGAATGTCCAATTATTACCAAGAATTTTTAAAAGTGGTCTTGTAAGATCACTGAGACCCAACAGCTATCTCAAACCCAAGCGCTGGAATAATTTGGAGAGACTAATATGCTTCTTGCACGCATTCTGCAACAATCATGAATTGTTGAGCTTATCAGATGTGCATAAAAATATTAAAGTTGCATGCATGGAGTTTGGGTAAATTATCTATGACTGTTGCAGTCAGGGCTACCTTGGCTCCTTGACTATATTAAACAACAGGTTGCCCTTCCAAGGGCACATTATTTTACAAGGAAAATGCTATAGAGCAAAAAGTTTTTTGGGCTCACTCAAGGTATGCTGAATCGGCCCGTACTAGCCGGTTCAGCCCGTACCGAACCGGTCCGGTCTCTGATTAGTCCGGTTTAGTCTTAAAAAACGGTTCTAGCCTCTACGAGGCTGAAACTAAGTGATACCGGGCTAGAGCCAGTTTGAACCTGCCGATACTAGATGCGTACTGGACAATTCGCACCGGTTCGCCACAGCGCGCCACGAGCTTGTTATGCGGATCGGTTCGGCACCGGTCCGGTAGGCGACCGGTACGCCTATCGGTATCGATTCAGTATACCTTGGGCTCACTTATGCTAGCTTGGCAACTTCACATTCAACTATCCCACATATTGCACTAATTCTTCAAATTTACACCAATCTTCTCACGCGACATGGCAGGAGAACCATTTGTGTGCACAAAATAGGATTTTCATGGCATTACCTATTTTACCAGACCTAGTCTGATAGCATTTTAGTAACAAGGCAAGATTAGTCAAGAAGCAAATGATGAATATTTGAAGAGTGTGGCTAATGGGCACGATTATATATAATGCATATTATAACGGGAGCATGTGCCATGCAAGGTTGTTATAAGCAAAAGGCACCCTTAAGGCAACAGAACCCCATATTGCTTACGGTGCAAGGTGCCAAAAGGTGCTCCCCTAAAACAAAAACTAAGGTGCTAATTCATGAAAAGTTAAATAAATGCATTAGAAATAAGTGCTATTTGTATCCAAAACAACACAAACATCATGAGATTAATTATTCAATTTCAACATCCTAAAACATAAATGTCTTAACATTGGATATAATGCTCCACATCTTTTAAAACATCACATCAACCACATGCTTCTAAATAGAAGGTAGCAAAAATAAAACCACTGGACATCCTAAAATAGCTTTAAAATTCAAATTTGATAATAAAATACCACTTTCTAAACCATATTTGATGTTTCTAAACAGAACAAAAAAAGTTAAATCACATAACATCTTAGAGTAACCTCTTATTATAAGGGCTCTAATAGACCAAGATGCCCCTTAAAGCAAAGCTAACAGAATTTAAAAAAAATAGGCAAAAAAGAGAAAAGAAGAATAATGCCAGACATTGGAGGGGTTCTCACCAGAATGCCTCTCGTTTTGTTTGAGATGCTAGCCTACGTGTTGCCTCAGTAATGTTCCCTCGCTCGAGGACAATTAAGGAACTCAAAGGTCTCCTTGCCTTGCCCGAGCGTTGAGGCACTCAAGGGTCTCCTTGCCCAAAGCGCAAACCATTCCCAACCCCAACATGAAAATCAATCTCAATTTGCTTGGTATGCACATTTACACTGGTTTGTATCTAAACAGCATTTTAATGGAGGGTAGTGTTACAGAAGGGAGACCTCATGATGTGAACTAGATGATAGATCGAAGTGACCTCTATGGAAGTACTCACCATGGCATAACACTTCACCTTGGCACACAAATCAGAGACTCAGTTCGTTCTAGCATCGCATGAGATGAAAGAATCATCAAGGAAACAAAGAGATCATGTTTATGACATCAGAAGCCTGGTTCAGATTTTAAAAAGAAAATAAAAATCAGGTGCCAAAGAAGAAGGAAAGATAAGTGGCCACATAATGAGACCACAATGAGAGGGACGAATGGGAAGGATAGAGAAGTCTTGGCACAACAAAGTAACAGCTATACAGCCTGCATAAGCAACTATTGAACAAGAGATCTTCTAACCGGGTAGAACCACCAACAATTTGACTAGCATCAGATCAAATAGAGGTTCACCATCATCTGGCAGAAGCTTGTGGTGACAATTAATAGGACTTGTATTCTGAATAAATGCACTGAGCATGCAAAAGTGATATCAGCATTATATTTGCTTCGAAAAAGTAAAGGCTTGAGAAATGTAGGTGACATAGTCTCGTTGTGATTTTAAAGCCTATCACAATCTGATTTTACTGCAAGCTTGATTCAAATCTGAAATTGATCTGAGATATATAATACAAATCAGCTCCATAGAAGCCTGCTATAAGAGAGATTCACAGCAGAAATACTACTGATCTTATCTCAGACCTGTAGAACAGCAATAATCTACTACTTTATATCAAAGCAAGCAATAAATTTAATCAAGAAAGAAGTGAAGAATGAAAGATAACTGAAGAAAGAGTAGTTGAAGGGGAGAATATGATAAGAGAAAAGACTAGAGAAGTACAGAACAGAAATGCAAGAAAAAAAAAAGGAAGAAGGGAAGGAGACCTGATGGCTTTCTTTCTTTCAATAAAAAACTCTGCATACAATTCCAAGATCCATCAATCAATCAGCCACAACTCCCTTTCATTAGTGCTAAATGGCCAGCTATCCTTCTTCAATTATGACTCAATCAGAAAAAGCAAACAAATCTAAACTGGCATCCAACAAATCCCAGTTTGAAGTTGACAAATCAGACACCCTGTGGGGGGGGGGGGTTGGTACGGAGGTATTGGGGGACAGAGGTTGGGGTGGGGGACAGAGGTTGGGGTGGGGAACGGAGGTATTTGAGTTATACTCCCTTCCCTCTCTTAACAAGCTCTCCTCCTTTGTTTCTCTCAACACCTAAAACCTAACCATCTTCCCTCCAACAAGCTCCATCCGTAGTTCCCTCTCCCTCATATCTTCTCTGACCCTGCCATCTACTTCCTCCCTGAGTCCATCGACATCACCACCTCCACCCACAGCCTCCTCTGCAACCGTGGTGGTGCCTTTGATGGCTACCATGTCTATAATGCCACCACTACCACCGACTCCATATTCCCATCACCCTCGTGTTTGATGAGCCAGCCATCTACAGTCTCTTCATTACTACCACATATTCTGCGCCTAACCCATTGCCAATGGCAACCGTGAGAGGATGGCCGTTGCTCAGATCATGGCTAAATCGAGCACCTCTACATGTGAAAAAGCATAATGGAGAATGCTAATGGACAGGGTGGCGTCAAGAGAAGAGGGAGGAAGAGAGCTCGTGTGAGGAGTAGAACTGAAAAGTTTCTCTCAGTATCCATTTTTTCATCCACACCAATTCCCTCCAACACCCCACCCCCCCCACCCCCCCCCCCCCCCTTCCTCCAAAATAGGGGACATACCCCAAGCTCTCCAAAATAGGTAAGTAGTAGCTTGCAAATTCCTCAATTAAAGCCCCCCCTCCCCGTTCTATCTTCCAGCATGTGGCTTAGCGTGGCTTGGAGGATCTGATGCCAGTGCATATGTACAAAGGACATACCCCAAGCTCTCCAATAGGTAAGTAGTAGCTTGCAAATTCCTCAATTAAAGGGGAATAGCCGGCTACATAACAATTCCCTAATTTGACTCCTATCAGAATGCTTAATAGGGAGAGAACTTAGATCCAGTGCACATCCAGTACCAACCTAAATACATGCCTAGTAGAAACTCCTATTAGACTCTAGAACATCAAACTAGAACCTAACAAAATTTGACCAGATACATTCAAAAGTTAATCCTATTAAAGCCCTTTAAGTCGGCTTTAGCTACATCTATAGGCCACTCTACTCCGATACTCCTAACAAAACAAATAAGATGAAAATCATACTCTATGATGACAATGTTACTTATGCATATTAGCAAGATAATATGATCATGTGAAGAGCGAGCAAACAAATTATCATGCACATATTGAAAACCTGTTGCAAGGATGGAGTAGATAAACATCTCAATAAAAACTCAAGCACCTTATTTTAGACCATAAATAGTTCAATGCTGATGACAAACATGCTACCAAGGATGCTTGAAACCAAGAGGAAAGGCATAAAGAAAAGCATTCTTCAAATATAATACATAGAACAACAATTAATCATCACATGATAGTCAACTTTTTTTTCTTCTCTTTCTTTTCGCAAAAAATGTTAGGGGCTTGTAGTTAATAGGTTGAAAAACAAAAAGGTAGCCCTCCCCCAAATATCCCTAGTCCCCTAAATCCTAGTGAAGGCAAGATATGAATTTAGGTCTCTAGCACAACCACCAATACACTTTACGAGCAAGATATGTTGGCAAATTTGGATGGTCATCTTAAAAAGGAGTAAAGGTCTCGCCATCTCAGAGAAGCCCACACCTTACTCTCAGGTGAACCCATAAGCCATTAGTCATGTTTTAATCACTCAATCAAACAATCAGAGTTAATTTATTGGGTTTTTTGCGTGGATACTCTTCTAAATATCTTATTTTGCGTGAATACCCTTTCAAAATTGATATTTGCATGTATACCCTCGTAAAATTCTGTTATTGTACAAATACTCCTAATATAACGGTTGTTTTAACGGTGTTAAAAAAATCATATTTATATTAATTAAAAATAAAATAAAAAATTAAAATGACGTTACTATCCTTACTATTTCCTCCCCCCGGGTGCCTTACTTACTCTTCCCTCCCCTCCCCACCCCACACCAGCAACACCAGCCCCCCCACCCGGTGCCCGGCTTCCTCCCCGCCCCCCGCGTATCGGGATCCCAAGAAGAAGAAGACAGGAGCTCCACACAGCTGTGCTCTGCTTCAAAATCTCTTGGGCCCAGAAGAGAGAGAGAGAGAGAGAGAGAGAGAGAGAGAGAGAGGACTGTTGGTTTACAGTGTTCCCTCACTTTCTCCCTTCAAAAGTTAAAAGAAACAAAAACCAAAAAACAGAAGGAAAAAAAAAAAGCCAGCTACCGAGACACCAGAGGTATCAACAGTGTCATAGATCGAGAGATAATCCTGACGGGCCGAGGTTCCTTTGGATTCTGTGAACCAGCAGTCCTCTCTCTCTCTCTTTCTTCTGGGCCCAAGAGATTCTGAAGCAGAGCACAGCTGTGTGGAGCTCCTGTCTTCTTCTTCTTCTTGGGATCCCGATACGCAGGGGCGGGGAGGAAGCCGGGCACCGGGGTGGAGTGGAGGGCAGGGAAGAGTAAAGCACCACGGGGGGGGTGGGGGTGGGGGTGGGGGTGGGGGGTGGGGGGGAGGGTGTGCGGTGGGAGGAAATAGTAAGGATAATAACGTCATTTCAATTTTTTATTTTATTTTTAATTAATATAAATATGTTTTTTTTTTAACTCCGTTACAACAATCGTTATATTAGGGTATTTGTACAATAACAGAGTTTTACGAGGGTATACATGCAAATATCAATTTTGAAAGGATATTCACGCAAATTTGGATATTTAGAAGGTTATCCATGCAAAAAACCCTAATTAATTTTGTGGACCAATTTTCAAGAAACAACTTTTCCTAGGAATATGAGGAAAGTGATCCCAGTTAAGAGAATGTTTGGGAGCAAAAAGTGCTCTAGGAACTCATGCCATTAAGATATCATGTCAACTACATGGCACATTTACTACTCATGGTCGTAATGCACACCTACTAGAAAGCCATTAATGTTGAGCAAATATACATCAACAACAGCAAGTTAGTAAGCTACTCTAGTAGCTGTTTATTGCAGTAAGAATAGTGACACACATAAAGGAAAACATAGGCGATATGATCATAAGCATTGAGGGTGACAGAACAATCAATTAGAATTAATACTGCCAAAAAGACTGGGTCAACATATGCTCCTTTAATACTGACAACTAGAACAGAAATTTGAGATGGCACATTTTATGACTCGGTGAAAATGAATACCTGCTAGAAAGCACTAAAAGGTGGGCAAATATACATCAATAACAGCAAGTCATTCTTAGCTGTTTATTGCAATTAGAATACTGACAATCAAAGGAAAATAAGGTAAGATCATAATCATTGAAGGTGACAGAATAATCAATTGGAACTAATGTTGCTGAACTAGCTGGGTCAACATATGCTCCTTTAGTATTTAACACCTAGCACAAGAATCATAGGAGGGGATGAAGCTAACAAGACAAAATGGAAAGATGCAGACAACATATTTGATTTTCAACCATGAGGAAAGAGGGAGAAGAGCAAAAAAAAAAGGGAAGAGGAGCATAATAGAGCAGATGCTCAAGAAGTTGGCATCTTGAGAAATGGGAGGACTAGAAGAAGATGAAGTTGACAGATCACTAATTGAAGTTTGCAAATGAACATATGACATTGTCAACTGTGGAAGATCCATATGGGATGCCCTGCAATGCATTGGGGCCCTGGAGGACCTAGACTAAGGCTTAAAGTAAGGTTGGTCTAATTTGATTGCTTGCTTTCCTAAACTTGCACAAAGGACAGCAGGATATCTTTAAGACTTAAGGGAAAAGTAAAATCTCAAATAAATTTGCATTACAATTTTTGTGATGGGGAAGGCTAGGAGGAATAAGGTTCTCAAGGATTTCAAGCTCAACAAAAGGGTCAATAGTTGACTTATATCTGAAATTCAACAAAAAGTACATGCACAATAGAGATAATGTAACCAAAGTCTAAAAATAACAGAAAATAGATCAAGTGGGGAGGGAGAGCGAGCGAGCGAGAGAGAGAGAGAGAGAGAACAAACCATGCACAATGCCTTTTAGTGATCGGCCAGAGGACACTTTGCTTACTAGTTTTACAAGGACTCTAAGGTGTTGTTTGGCATCACTTTCATTTTTTTTTCATTTTCAGAAATAAAAGATAAAAATTGTCTATATCTTATTTTTAGATTTTTAAAAATACAAACATGTTTCATATAGCTAATTATTCTTAAAAAGATAAACATGATGATGTTGGGCAAGATGGTGGTAGTGGTGGTGGAGACAATGGAGACGGTAGTGGTAGTGGTGATGGTAGAAGCAATGGGGGTGCTAATGATGTAGTGACGGCAAGGGGGTAATGGCATTAGCGACAATGGTGGTGGAAAAACAGATAATGTGGGATGGTAGCAATTATAATTGTGATTGTGTGATGACGAAGTAGTAGAGGCCATGGTAGTGGCGGTGGTGTGGTGGTGGCAATGGCGGCAATGGTTGTAGTGATGGTGGCAGCATTGATGGTGGTGGCAGTGGTGGAGAAGACGACGATGGTGGTAGCAATGATAGTAGTCATAGAAATGATGTCTAAGGTAGTGGTGATGATGATGGTGAAGATGATGGCGGTGATAGTAGCAGTGATGGTGGCCACGATGTAGGTGGTGTCGGTGGTGGTGGTAAAAGGCATGAATTCCTTGTTTTTGAAAATAGCAAATGTATTTTTTTTAGAAATAATGAAAATAAATTTTGAAAAATAGAAAACAAAAATAACGGCACCAAACATGTTTTTTTATCTCGGTTTCTATGATTGTATTTTTAAAAATAAAAAATAAAAAGTGATGCCAAATAGGCCCATAAGCTAGTAGCGAATCTCCATACGAGTACCTAAAATATTTGTTGAAATTTGGCAGCCCAATTAGCGCTATATAAAGACAGTACAACAACTAAAAGTCAAATCTTGATGAACTTATGGTTATCCAAATAAACATATATCTAAAGTAGGATTTTTGCATACTAATACTACCTAAAAGAAGTGTCAAAAACCATCTATAAAAAAATCATATCAAAGATCTGAGAATATAATATAATCTAAAGTAATTAAATTTTCTTGTCCATCAAGAAGGAAAAGGGAAGAACACAGTTGGCATATCCTTAACTAGTCACATCCCTATAGAATTGCAGAGAACATACTCTAGAAAGTAGCATCCTTACCCAATCAGCAAAAACATGATCGCTCCTAATGCTTAAGACTATGCCTAAGGAAAATGTACATAGATGACCAAACTATGAGCTTGGTTTGCTTAGTAAGAGGGAAAAAACAATAAAACAAGTACAATCACACATTAAATGACATTGCCCCTTTCATATAGACATTGCCATGGGAAATTTGATAGGAGCTTTGGTTGATGGCTTACCTACTAAAAAAAGCAGATCAAAATATAAGATTGTCAATCATGGAGAAGAGAAAGAAAGGAAAAGGAGAGAGAGAAGGATAAGCATATAAACAAGATGCTCGAGAGTGGCAAGAGATAAGAGGCCCGGAAGGAGATGAAGTTGATGAATCACCATCAAGAAGATATAGATGAGATTGTCAACCATTAAAGAGGTAGTGCGGGTAAAATGGAAGAGGGAGAGAGGAAACGGTACCTGAAAATATTCGCATTCCAAGACACTCGAAGACAATGCATAGATAGCATTTGAAGAAAGTGCACAAAAAATAAAAGCAACTATATACTTCCACCCAAAACTGTGTACATGGAAAACTGACAGCAGATCTAGCTTAGAAATTGGTTCATTCACTGAGATGAAAAGCATACTAGTAATAATAAAAAAAACTGCTATGAGAATAAGATGATGAAAAATTTCAGAAAGAAAAGTGAACCAAAGTGTATTTGGAATACAGAAGCAAAAGCACTGAATAGTCTCAAAAATGTGATTACACTGATTTTTCGTAATTTCATGTTCTTGCTGAGCATGTGGGAAGGAGAATTGAGATAAGAGCTCCCTCTTGGTAGAGATTGATGAGCTCTCTCTTGGTAGAGATCGGGGAAGAAGGACTGGATAGTCTCAAAAATGCGATCACATTGATTTCTGGTAGTCCCTTTTTTTCGGTGAGCTTGTGAAGAAGAAAAATAAGATAAGGTGCCCTAGGAGTGTAAGAAATTAAAGAATATAATAGACCACTATTGACAATACAGTCAACATTATAAACTTCAATAATAATATGCTAGTGGTAATACCCTTGTATGTGATGCCCACCCCTCTCTCTCTCTCTCTCTCGTCAAAGAAGAAGAAGAGACATACTTGAAATTTAATTGTGATGCATTGGTAAAGGATAAAGACAAGCATAACAAGATAATCTATAAAGTAATATATATTTGTTTCCACTACAGGAATAGCTAGAAGCCGATCGTTAAAGTAATATTAGCATTGTTGCAATCTGCTTGTGTTATACGCTCTTGGTAAAGGTCAAAGAAGAAGAAGAGACATACTTGAAATTTAATTGTGATGCATTGGTAAAGGATAAAGACAAGCATAACAAGATAATCTATAAAGTAATATATATTTGTTTCCACTACAGGAATAGCTAGAAGCCGATCGTTAAAGTAATATTAGCATTGTTGCAATCTGCTTGTGTTATAACATCTTAAGCAACAGAACCAAGGGCTCCTTGACTCATTAAAAAACAACATCTAGGCTCGATTGAAACCAGTAAAAACAGATTTAACAAGAAGCAAGTTCCAATGGTCCTCATCCATATGTTATACCAGTCAGCCTCCTAGAACACTGATCCTCAATGGTTTTTCTCTTTTTTTCTTAAATCATATGTTTTGTTGCATTTGTTATTTGTTAAAACTTGGAAGTTCTTAAACTAAAGATTGAAAAGGTCAATTCAACCAAACTTTTTTTCTTTAGACAAATCCATCTCAAGACATGCTCTCTAAAAACTTTTTCTTGCATTTGGATGAACTTCTAATCACTTTCAAGATTTCTAGTATTAATACCATTATCTATAACTACCACAACTCTATCCATATTTATATTTCATTGTTACTCTATGCTTGCACTTTTTCCTTATCCAAAACTAAACAATAATAGACTTTAGCACTAGCATTCATGTTAACTTTGAATCATTTAAATGAAAATATATCAAACACTTAGTGCTTCCAGTTCCAATAATTTTCTGGAGCCTTCACTATTCTGGCAACCATACCAACTGTTGTTCTTGTTTCATACAACTCTTTTTGGCTTCCTTTGCAGCACAACTTGACTGATCATTCCCACTTCCACAACTCATTCATGAAACCCAAAGAATGTTCCCCTCGGATAGAAGCTGCCAGTAGGCAGATGTCAAGCTATATGTGTTGGACTGATCAAGAGCACTAACCAACCTATCGGACCAAGGCTCTTGAATAAATTGACACTTTGCCATTTTCTTCCCTCCTATTGGATCCAGAGTGTTAATTTATTGTCTCAATATATTTTTTCTTGCATAAAAATAGCCATGAGGTAAAGTATAAATGAATGATAAACAGCAATAACAACTGTTACATGAATAAATACCAACTAAGATAAACCGCTACTGTTGCCAGTCAGCTAATTTAGTTTGAAACAGATGATAAAATTCTTACCTCTGAGCATCCCTAACAAGATTAAGAGCGAGGTCTTCCACAGGCCCAATGGAATGATCGTTATCAACAGTAAAAATGGTTTGATCAAACTCTTCCGGTGCTCCTTCAAATGGAGACATCTGTATAATATAAAAATTAGATCAAAAGACAACACAACAAATATGCTTTGATCCATTGTAAGTTTATGAGAAATTTTATTCCAAACTTCCATGAGGAAGACATACAGCTAATGCATCATAATGCAGGCCATCATAAATAAGCATAACCCTCTCTTGATAATTCCTATCCTGTTATAAAAGTATCAAAAGGCAAAGAAACTCAGTATTTTAAAAGAATCTGCCACCAAATGCAGAACCAACATGAGCAATCCACAAACCTGGCCATACAAATCACAACGGCTGGTCTGGATATCATATGCTGCAATCTCACGTCCATAATATTCTGATAGAATTGCAAGTTCAATTGCACCTTTGGACCATAAGTAGAGAAATATAAATAAATATATCTAATGGGGGTAAACAATTAAGTGCAACATAGAACATAACTGGAAAATAAATAACCAGATTTTACAGAGTAAAATAAATAAGTAGAACACAAGCTCATAATCAACTGCAATGCAAAAACCATGCAGAAACAGCAAGCAAGAAATTTGGAAGTACACACAAAATAGAGTTTGTGCCAGATACTAAATGTTGATAAAAGTGCTACCAAATCAATGAATTGAACCTATACTGCTAAACAGACTCTTTATTGCTTTATTAAAAGGCAGAAATTGCTTGTCTACTAGGTCTTAAGAATTCTATAAAACTTTTACTGGCTAGATGCATCAATATTTAAGATAACTTATATTTGCATGAATCAGGTAAAGCCAGTAAGTATGCGATTTAAGATCTCAAATGATCAGAAGAATCTTATGAATTCTTGCACAAAACACAACCCCTAAGAAATGAGATTATAAGTTCATGGGAATGAGATCATACAAAAATAGTGCAATAAGAAGAAAAGAAGAGAGCAAAGAAGCACAGTAAATAGAACATAACTGGAAAAGAACTGTCCTGATACTGTTTTCAATAAATTAGCAAACTGATCCATGGAGTGATCAAACCCTTGCCTTCAGTCTTTTCACAACTAAAATGGCAATCCACTTCACAAAAGCATTGGTTCCCTCACACGAGAATTGGGCATTGACAATTAGCATAACTGCCTCATCCAAGCCATCATTTAAACATTTTATCATCACAATGGAGTGAGTTATGAAGCATAAGTCTACGACAAGAAGGATCCATAAATGGATTGAACAAATTCTAAGACCAGCTATCAACCTCATATGAACCTTCTTGGAATTGGTATCAAATTCCTTGTCTAGGCAGCACCACTACTTATTTATCTGAATATATCTTTAAGATAATTTTAGCTAAAAATATTATATCTATGCAGGGAGATTTTGACCAAAACTATTTACATAGTGAATGGGTTATTGTCAGACATTCTGCATCACTGTTAGATGCACGCCAAATTTTGCTTTTTTACTCTTCTATTACCACATTTCCATTTTCGATGGTGTATCATCCAGTGGTAGACATTTGAAAAATATGAGGACGTCCAATCTACATCATCAAACCTTCAACTTGGACTAATAGATGTAACATTTTACCGTTTAGAATTCCACCTACTTACTATTGGGCATTTAGAAATTTTGTTTCTTTTCTTACACTTAGTATAAACATCTAACATCAGTAGCCCAATCACTTTTAAGCTCTCCATAGTACCCTAGAGTCTTTGCATTTTGATATTATTACTTCACAAGAAAGAGTAATCTATCTATGACAAATTTTATCAGCTCTTTGAAATAAACTTAATGTTCATCTTGTTTTTTTAAAGTAAGCATTTGCAATTGTTAGATCATAAACCATTTCAAACTCAAGAATCAAATCTGCCATTAAATTCCTATCACCAAACCAATGCCCACTATGTATCCTCTCATCATAAACCTCTCTTAGCTACATGCCCATTTAAGTTGCTAGCTTAATGATCTTGTTTACCTTTAGAATACCTTGTATTAATCAACCAATTCCTTCCAAAATCACCTTTAAATTCTATCCTCCTAACCTACTTGCAGTAAATAAGTGCTAACGCTAATAACCTCCTGGTCCAAAACTAAGTCAATAGCTATTAGCCTATTACTTATCCTTTTTACATATACAACTTTCTATTCCATTTCTAAATCCACCACTTTCAAACTCCATTTCTTTATTATCCTTCCCCACGTATAAAGTTTGTAAATGGACAATATTGATTCTCCTTTGCATCATCTTATCAACTAGCTTTTCTTTATTACTCTTCATTTGTTTAATGAACTTGTTTGTATGCCTCTGCTCTATTTCATGTGGTTAACCAAACCATGCTCATTACTTTATAACAAAATTATTTGCATTATAGCACATCCCTTACAAGGAATAAACTAAACAACCCTTGCTCACTTCTTACCATAAATGGGTCATGTTATGGAAGGTCGCTTGCAGGTTACAACTGAGACAACTCTTGCCCTAACACAATTGACAAAGGCTTGTACTTACTGCAGCCCAAGGGAGATCTAGAGTTTATAGTAGGTTGCCTACACAAGCTGCACAATGCTCCTAGCAAAAGATTGATTAAAGATAGACTAAACCATTTTCAGTACATGCATGAATGCCTGACCATAGCCATAGTTTCCTAAAACTTGAGTTATTTTTTTCGAAAATGACATACTGGCACATTTTGGTTAGAATAGTTCATGTCATGCCAGAACCAAATGGATACTACCTGATTCTTATCAAATGGTATGAGAATTTCATCCTTAAATTTACGTGTTATTATATAAATTAAGTACCAGTTGCATTCAGGACCAATATATAAAAGCAGATATTATAAAACCAACAAATTGGCAAAATTGGAAGTTGTGAAATGTATGTGCAGTAAAAGGATCTTAATTGTGCATAATTTCACTGTCTTCCTAAAGTTACAAGCATTCATGGCTATAACACAATAGAAAACACTACCAATCAGTTAGCAACATCATAAATTGCTCATTAGTAAAGGAGTATGTATTGATCTCACCTCCCCACCTCTCAGGATTCAAAATCCAGGCACAATATTCTTCATTTGATTTTCCAAGAAATGCTTGATTATATTTTTTTGGATCACTCGCCACTGTTCCAGCTATGACCTTTAGCAAACAAAAATTTTACTGTAGTGTTAAAACATGAAAAGTGAAAAGAAGGTGGGGACACAAAGTACAAATTGACAGTATAATGCAGCACAGTATAGAAGGCTACTGGAACAGCCATGCCTTTATCAGATGAGGCAGAGAACTGGAATATAGTATAATGACATTGCTTGTTCAGTTATATATGGATGAACAGACATGCCCAAATGTGTGTTTGTAAAATCAAATGCATACATAATACGTGTGTCTGTGTGCATGTTTATATTTATGCATGTATGCATATCTTGTGTTCATGTTTGCTTTTATCTATGCTCCAGTCCTAAAATGCATGACATTCAAAACAGGAACCATCTTTAATAATAATTCATATATAAATGCATGAAAACCAAATTCATATAGATATACATACACAAGCACGTGCACATATGTGCACTTTATCTATATCTGTATTCTGTACCTGTGTGCATGAGCATTTGATCAGATAAAGCACTAAAATATTATCAGAAAAAGTAATCTGGTGGGTAATGTGAAAGGAAGCAATATCCAAAGGATATGTGCCAATAACGTTCAACACATATATACAAAACAACAACGACTAGTGTATAAGCTACCTATAGAGAAATTAAAGAGTTCTGAAGGCAATAGGCCTTCAACGTGGCTAGTTGCCAATGCTAAGCTTTTCCATTTATAAACATATCTATTGGCATGTACCTGTTCGGCACAAAACTTGGTTCGACCAATTGGAAAGGTAATAAAAGGTCCATTGGTATATTCAAGAACTAGGTGCCATTTATATAAATCTATTGATGGTAATAAAAAAGGAAGATTGTAAATCATGGTCTAATATAAGTTGTTTAGTGGAGGCATGTTCACACCTTTTTTTGGAACCGATAAATAAACTGCCCTTTCCGATAGCTGCATTCCATTTGTACCCAATGTTCGCTGAGCCGACCGAACCGACGTACCAGTGGGCTCCGGTACCGGTTGGAATCGGCGCCGAACCGAAACCAAAAAAAAAAAAAAAAGGCCAACATGCGCGCGTTCGCATTTTAGCCACAAATTGGCATTAAATGCCACTTTGTATTAAATGCCCACGCGGCCCCGCGTGGGCTCGCTGCCCCACACGAGGAACCACGCGCGGGCGTGGGAAAACAGTGCGAGCGTAGGAAACCGCGTGGGAGCGAGGTTCCCTATACGTGGAATTGCGCGCGGGCACGAGCAATTCCCTACTCGCGCTCGCGCGGGCGCCCTACCCTGCACGCGGAAAGATTTTTTTTTTCTTTTCTTTTTTTCCCCTTCCCTTCTTCTTCTGCCTTCCCAAACTCTCTCCTCCTTTCCTTTCTTCCCCTCTCTCCTCCTCTCTTCTCCTCTCTTTCTCCCCTTCTCTCGCGAGCAAGGAAGGAACCGTTGGGAGGGCCGCGTGCGCATCGAGGTGCTCGGGAGGGGGTCGGCCCGAGGTACGTCGAACCATCTTCTTCTTATCCTCTTTCTCTTCTTCTTCCTCTTCTTTCTTCCTCTTCTTTCCTCTTCTTTCTTCCTCTCTCTTCCTCTTCTCCTCTTTCTCTTCTTTCTTCTTCCCCACTCGGTTCCGGCCCCGAACCATTTTATGTGGTTGTACCGTACCGGTAGGGGTTGGTACCAATACGGTACGTGCTGAACCGGCCGGTATGGGCCGGTTCAGCAGACCTTGTTTGTACCTATGTGCCACAACAACTCTGGTTGTAATGAAGGGCTAGACACACACACACAGAGAGAGAGAGAGAAAGAGATCAGAAGGGAATGTTAACCAATAATCAGGGGCTAGACACATACACCTACACGGTTTCACAAGGAAATGAAGCAATATGTAATAGGGGCCAAGATAATGTGGAATATGCATAGATACTGGGACTTAAATCAAACACCTTGAGGCAGGAAAGTAGAACCAACTATCTAATACAAAGCATGTATGAACCCAGAACAGCAACTTGGAAACTATTTTTAGGAATTTATGGGAACAATTTCTCTAGCCTAAGCAGTGTGTCCTCCTCTGTGCCTTGCCTTGCATTTAATTGACGGACATGGCAGGGACCAAAACATGGGCTGAGCATCAGACCATATACAGCCCATGGCCCCTTATGGCACAGGGAACATTTGCACTCTAAAGGAGATTCTAAAGAATCATAAACTATAATCTTTTCACAATGGAACAATCTAAACATCACAGGATATACACCAGCTATCTACATATGATCTTTTTTTATCTCCTTTCCACCATCATTCAAATCTAGATCCTAATTACATATATCAGGGGTAAAAAACAATCATCAATGGATTGCTTAGACCAAATCAAAATGCAATTACTAACACTTTCAGCAGCTTAGCTGGCAGTGACAGTTTCTGGTCATTCTTTCCAAGAATGCCATCGTCCAAGTTGCATGTAGCAAACCATTTAACATAATCATTCAGCAGGATTTCATAAGACTCCATAAAATGTTATATAGATTGCTCGTCCAAGTTGCATGTAGCAAACCATCTAACATAATCATTCAGCAGGATTTCATAAGACTCCATAAAATGTTATATAGATTGCTCGCTATAATTACTTTAACCATGTAATGGTCATATAGAGAGTAAAGCTAGTGATACTTTTAATGTATACAGTCAAGCATGGCCAGATAAAAGTAAGCTTAGGTTACAAATGGCATGCAGGAGTCACCTTATCGTCACCAATTGCTTCACATGCTGGTGGTGTTTGTGGCAGAGTTGCTATGTGAAACAAGTGTTCCCCACTGATTGTACAATTGTATCTAACTAAAATGTCTTAGTTGCAGATCTAGTAAAATTTTAGACCAATTGCAGACCCAGCTAAAGTGAATAAGATTATTTTCGCACAGCCGTATGTTTTTAATTGAAATCAATAGCTGAATGGCCGTTAATTTGTCGATGCTGATCATACATAAAAAAAAGATCTAAAAATGTTTGCCATCTTAAATTTTTCTATCCACCCGGACACTCAACATCAATGCCAGGAATCAACCAAATTGATGTTCGCCCATTGCAATGGGATGGGCACAAACCCTACAGCAAAACTAGGTGAATGGTTACTCATCAAAGAAAGCTTATGTGAAAATGTCAACTGTGTGATGAAATAAAAGGATTCTCAAATGACTAGTTAACCTTTGTATAATCTCAGGAAAAAACAAGAGCAAGTACTATTAGACAAGGCAGAGGTGCGCAAAACCATAACTTCATAATTCAAGTAAAGAACAAAACACAAGAGCTCTGCAGATATGTAGCAAATTGTAGCTTGCCTTGACATCTATAGATCTCATTTAACATCCGAAATGCTGGTTTAATATGGGATGGAAACATATATGGTACATAATATTCTTGATGCGTGACCAGAGAAAAGTTTGATTCCAACATAACAGTACTGATACTGTTTGCATTGATAAGATCAGATGTTCAAAACGACAGAAAATTGGGTTGCAATGAGAAATTCTCTCAAAACAGACGAGAAACCTGTCTTAGTTCTGGCGCTTTGTGCTTGTCGTGATCCATCACATACCTGCACAAAGATAACCAACAAGAACAAGAAAAGAGCGGCAGAGAAATTACTCGAACAATCCACAGCTTCCCTTGCCAAAATATGACACCAATAATTTTAAAAAGAAACCCACCCTACAGCATTGAATAGGCAGCTATTGTCGGAGGGTATGACTCTTCTCACAACGATTCCTTCCATTCTATTGATTTCCCACCTGGACCAACACAACAACCTCCCCAAAATTTGAGCATAATTCATACCATATAAAAGAATATGAGAGAACACTTCAAGTAAAATCATTAACCAAAAATTAACTAAAGAATTGTATTCCAGAAGCCAGGCAAATCAGGATAACACTCGATAGATCCAAAAAAACCCAAATCTCCCAACGGTTAAAACCCAATACTGAAACAAAATGTTCAATTTTCAAAACAAAGCTGAATCACGTTCTTGAATTAACCAAATCGACAAAACTAAGGAAAAATAAAACTGAATCTCAGATCCTCAATCTATATGGAAGGCAAGAAACAAGATGAGCCCGAAAGCAAGCATCACCCATAAAAAAAGGCAAGATCTTTAAATCTATACCACTACCAAGAAAAAAGGAAACTCTGCGGAGAGGAGGAGAACCTTCTTTCACAGGCGAATTTGAAAAAAAAAAAAAGAAGGCGAATGGCTGGTTAGAATGTTTGTACCCTTTTGGAGGTGGGCAAGTGGGGGAAAACGAGAGGACCGGCGGCGACAGCGATCGGATACCCTCCGTACCCGGAAAAGGAATGGAGCAAGATAAATGAAGAAGCCAGCCGACACAGAAATGCGGCAAAAAAAGGTGTCTTCCGTGGAACCCTTTTTTCTTATTACTATTTTTTACCATGACTCGAATAACTTGGTTCCCATCTTTTCAAGTTACACAACTTTTTTCCATTTTAATTCGCAAGAAATAAAAAAATAAAAAATTAAAAATATTGGAAAATCATTAGTAATAATATATACATATAAAACAAATATCATAAAAGATTTTAATAAAGATGGCTTTTAATCTTTGTTGTATAATTTTGAAAGAGGAGAAATTTCAAGTAATTATGAATTAACATTGTAACAATCAGCATGAAAACTTTTGAAATATCATTAGCATTAGCTCCAAATAGAAACATTATGGATGAGGTGTTGTAACGTCAATCCTAAATTGTTGGAACAAGACTTAATACATAATTATAGGTAGGGCTCAAATTAGGCTGGCCTGGAGTTCTAGTCAAAGTTAATTATGGCTCAAAGACAAGCTTGGCGGTTTTTGATTATAATAAAGATGAATTTTAATTTTTGTTGGATAATTTCAGAAGAGGAGAAAATCCAAGCAATCATAAACAACATTGCAAGAATCAGTACGAAAAACTTTTGAAATATTATTAGCATTAGCTCCAAATAGAAATATTGCGGATGAGGTGCTGTAAAGCCAATCCTAAATTGCCGGAATAAGGCTTAACACATAACTATAGATAGGGCTCAAATCAGGCTGGTGGAGTTCTATTAAAGTCAATTAACGGCTCAAAGACAAGCATGGCAATTCTTGATTATAATAAAGATGGATTTTAATCTTTGTTGGATAATTTTGGAGTGAAGAAAATTCAAGCAATCATGAAACAACATTGCAAGAATCAGTACGAAAACTTTTGAAATATCATTGGCATTAGCTCCAAATAGAAACATTGCGGATGAGGTGCTATAAAGCCAATCCTAA